>NW_007733970.1:61246-67951 GCF_000696425.1 Galeopterus variegatus
GTATGCTTGTAGATAGGGTAAATAAATGACAATAATGATATAAGGAATGTAAAATATAAATATTAAGAAATAATTCTTAGAAGATCTTTTCGATCTAGGGTTAGGCAAAAATTTATTTGATTTGACACCAGAAACAATCCATAAAAGGAAAAATTGATAAATTATAACTCATCTAATTAAAAACTTTGGTTCTGAGGAGCCCCATGTGAGGAATATGAAAAGACAAGCCATTGGTTGGAAAAAAATATTTGCAAACTGCATTTCCAGCAAAGAGTTAGTATCTAGAATATAGAAGTAGCTCTCAAAATCACCAGTAAAAACACAAACCAACTAAAAATGGATTGGTTGGAAAAAAATATTTGCAAACTGCATTTCCAGCAAAGAGTTAGCATCTAGAATATAGAAGTAGCTCTCAAAATCACCAGTAAAAACACAAACCAACTAAAAATGGATAAGAAAATATTTGAACAGACATTTCATCAAAGAGGATATACAGATGGATAAATGAACACACAGAAGATTGTTCAGCATAATTAGCCATTTAGCCATTTGAGAAATGCAAATTAAACCACAGGAGCTATCACTGCATACCTATCAGAAGGGCTAAAGTATAAAATAATGACAATGCCAAAGGCTGGACAGGATATGAAAAAGTGAATCATGCGAGGGGGAATGTAAAATTATAGTCTCTCCAGAAAAGTTTGGTATTTTTTTAAACTAAACATGTGACTAACATATAACCCAGAAATTGAAACTCTTAGACATTTACTCAGGAAAATAAAAACATATGTCCACCAAAGACCTGTATAAGAATGTTCATAGTAGCTTTATTTGTAACAATTTCAAATGGAATCAACCCAAACATCTTCAATAGATGAATGATTAAATAAGCTGGGATACACGCTTACCATGGAATACTCTTCATCAATAACAAGGAACTAACTATCAATACTCATAAAAACTTGTATGAATCTACAAGGAATTTTGCTGAGTGAAAAAGTCAGTTCCAGAAGGTTACATACCACACTACCCATTTCTGTAACATTCTTGTGTTGATGAGATTGTAGAAATATTGAACAGATCAGTGGTCATCAGGAGCGGGAGGATGGAGGTAGGCATGATTCTAAAGTATGAAAACTGCAGTGATGGCAATGTTCCATATCCGTCTTGACTGTGTTAATATCAATATACTGGTTGTGATAGTGTAGTATATAGCTTTGCAAAATGGAGAAAACTGGGTGAAGGTTATAAGGAATCTATCTGTATTACATCTTACAAATATCTATAAATGTACATTTATCTCAATTTTAATAAATAATTTTTAAATTTAACATTTACAGGTTTCAATAAGAACAATTAACACAAACACTTTGCAATTTAAAAATTGTTTCTATTTTAATGAATTTTTTGATATTGTTATTACTCATGATCTGGAGTGATGAATATCTGAGAATGAACTAGCTGAAACAACACTGTATTCTGATTCATTTGGCTTAATCCATGGAGAAAACTAATGATGTCACTTAAGAAGTCCCTAGAAAGTACAACTCAAGGACTGTTTAAGCCAATGGCATATCAGTGTCATCAGGGACCCAGGACTTTTTTGTCTTCCTTTTCTCCCATCTTTACCACGTCAACTTAGTTCTCCTTTTGATCACAAGATGCTTATTAATGTACTAGGTATCACAGGCAGACACAACAATTTCTCTCAGTAAAAGAAAATTGTATCTTTTATTGTTTCTCTTTAACTGATGAAAAAACATTTCCCAAGAGGATCTTCTAAAACACTTTCTACATCATCACAGTAAAAAAGGCTTGCCATATTTGTGTGAACTAATCAATATTTCCCTGCATTTTATAAGAAGAGTTATGCAAAAAATATATATCAGTGTCTGTTACAAGTGAGTAAAACTAGCAGCAGCAGTTGTGAGTTCTAGTTCAGGATCACTTTCAAAATTTCTGCAAGATATGGCTATATGTTATACCTTCTCTGCCCTTCAGTTTTATTATAATTATTTTTATTTTTTATTTTTTTATTTTTTATTTTTTTTATTAATTCATCAAAAATGAAAAAGCTGGATTTATCTTTTTCCTAGCTGCGATTCATTCTGTGATAGTGTTGCAGTTATGCTTTTATATACCTGGTAACCTTAAAAACATCATACAAGATCTCGCTTGAATTCATCATGCAAAGTTAGGATGCCAGTGACTGTCCCTGACAGAGTTAATGTCCCCCTCAGTGCTGTCTTAATCCCCTGTCATCAGACTTATCATACTGACATATGACTTAAATAATAATGCACATATTTAACTTCTTGTATTAGATGTGAATTCTTTTCAGGAAGGCACCGCATCTTATTCATTGTTATACCCCAGTACCCAGACTTGTATCTGGTAGAGATTAGGCAGCCAATAAACACATAGTAATTTTAGTTAAATTGTCTGCTAATGCATTTTCATCAGATTGCTTTCTGTGATACTCAGTTAATACTACTGCTACTAATGGTAAATAATAATGAGATATGGACATAGTAAAAAGTGCTCCATTAAAAATTCAAATCTGTTGTACAGTTTTTTCCCTAGACATAATGGTATGTATTGCAAAATCTTAACTTTTCAAAACCGACTGTCTTCTTTAGGTTTTGACTAATTGTTATTATAGTAAGATCTATCTACTAAGCACAACTTAGTAGATAATTTTGCACGTTTCTGGAAATCTTATTACTACCACTCATAAATATATAATATATTGAACTGAATTAAATGCTGTCTGTAAACATTAAAGGGAAGGACAACAGTGCATCAAAAAAAACCTCAATTTGTCATCTACATCTTTTCTTAGTTCAACATTATCATTACTGATTATTCAAGTGAATTGCTGCCCAGGAAATCACCCAGTAGACACTACCGATCATTAATTACTGTTTTGAGTTTCTTGCTTACAACAGTTAAGCAAGGTGAGCAACCATCAAAAGGTAGCAAACAGGGCCAGCCCATGGCTCACTTGGGAGAGCGTGGTGCTGACAACACCAAGTCAAGGGTTAAGATCCCCTTAAATGTCGTCATTTTTTTTTTAATGGTAGCAAACAAGAATTCTAGTTCCACTTTATTCCATATTTCTAAATTGAATATCTATGGTATCTTAGCATATAACCCCATGGTCATTTTTTTTTTAATGGTAGCAAACAAGAATTCTGGTTCCACTTTATTCCATATTTCTAAATTGAATATCTATGGTATCTTAGCATATAACCCCATGTCATTTAGTACGTTAATATATTTGAAAGCAATTTATTTGGAATGGAGGAACATCATAATTAAAGAAATAACATGAGTACAAATAAAATGTGGGGCTGCATTTCTATATTTTGTATTTGGCTATGGTAATAGTACCTCTTGATAACTATAAAGATAAAGTTACACAATACAAAACTATTACAGAATTATGGTATGTACATCATTGCTGGTTTTGAAACAAGCTACTGGTTCTTTAATAAATAGTACCTTATAATAAACACATCTTTTTAATCTGGTTCACCTTAACAGATGAATACATAACTATACAGTAAATAGATTCTGATACTGTCTCCCACTAGCTTGAAGTGGCATTTGCAATACTGCAGTAAATTCTTTCATTCAACAAAAACTTACCAAGTGCTTACTCATGCAAGGAATTATGCTGGATTCTGAGTACACATTAATGAAAAGGAGGGTCTTACCCTAATATAATTTATATTTGAGCAAGGAACATACTATATTCCATTAATTAATTGTTTAGCCAAATTAAGATAATATATATCGATTTAAAACATGAATAGAACACATACTATACACCAGGTACTCTTCAAAGCACTTAAGGTGCATCAGTGATCAAAATCTTGAAAGACTTCTGCTGTCATTAGATTATATTTTAGTAGAGAAAGACAAACTGTAAAGACATTAGATGAGAGAGGGAAATGAATGAAATAATTACTTGAAGAAAGTGAGAGAATGAACTTTCTGGACTCTCATGTAGGTTTGTTGAGCAATATCGAATGCCTATTTGAGATTAATGGTCATAAATGTAAAATGAGACCAGACTGCAAGTTTGGAGATCTTTCTAAAGAAAACTTCCAAAGATGAACCTCTAAAGAAATAGCCCTGTGTAGCTTCTCAGTGCAACATAACTATAGAGGGGTAATTAGGTTTCATTAGGATGGAAGATTGAATTATTGCTAAGATCTTTTCACACTTCATACTCAGGTCATGGAATTATAAATCCACATTCTTGAGTAGCCTCATTGTAGGTAGAATTTATTTAGCCATCCCTTGAGACTTTGGGTGTGGCCACGTATGTTGTGCAATGGGATCCAGGCATGATATGATCAGATACTCATATTTTGCTTTTGTGATTGGTCTTGGTCTTTTGCTTTTCTGCCTTTCTCATTGGAAGAACACAACTTGGTTAACTGCTGGTTCAAGGAGGACTACAAATAAATGGAGCAGACAAGGGCAAAATCTATGACCTAGAACGAAATCTCGATCCACTCGGCCTATATCCACTAAATTCTAGCTGATCCACTAAGTTCTAGATCACTGATAAATTTGAGTTAGGAGTTAGCTAGGAAGTGTGACAAAAATGGAGCAGACAAGGGCAAAATCTATGACCTAGAACGAAATCTCGATCCACTCGGCCTATATCCACTAAATTCTAGCTAATCCACTAAGTTCTAGATCACTGATAAATTTGAGTTAGGAGTTAGCTAGGAAGTGTGACAAAAAATTACGGGTAAAAAATTTCAGAATAGCTGCAAAGAGGCAATTAAAAATATGGACCATGGGATTTATGCTGAGTAAGAAGAAATTTATGGGATATTCATTGGTATAAGTTAAACCATTCAACAGATAATTTTTGATCCTGCAATCCCAGAGGACATTGTCAGATAATTTAGGAGAAACCTCACATTTAACACTGTTGTCCTCTGCCCAAAGGAGTTTGAATGTTATCAGTGAAAAAAATGTATATATGTAAGTCTTAAGATATTTGTAAAAGTCTCTTTGGGTAAGCATCAAATGAAAAATACAAACCAACAAATATTTTAAGCACAAATAGAAAGGTACCACTAAGATCTGGAATGATTAGCAGTAGCTTTTCATAGGAAGAAGGCTTGATCTAGGCAGAATTCAGGAGAGAAAGGATCAAAGCGCATATTCTCTTCTCCGTACATGGTTTGCTGATGGCAAAAATCCATGTTCTTGATAACTCAAGTCAGGTGTCATTTCCTATTCTTTGCTCTCATGGCAGAAAAGAATAATATTTGAACCTTCTTTAAGATTCTTGAGAGCACCTAAAGTCCTTAATTCCTAACATAGTTCTTAATACTTTTTTATTGAATTAGTCTACCAACCATTCAATCAACCAATAAATGAGAAAAAAATGGTGTTTTGTTTTGCTTCATGTATAATTTAATCCTTGATACTGAAAGAAAATTTTAGTTTAATCACTAATTTATATTACAGTATTAAACTCAATTTAAAATAATGTATACAGCTTGATGATTGTCACAAATGTGAATCTATTTTTCAACCAAAGCAAAGTTCAAAAAATAAAAACAATTAGACAAACAAAGTTTTCCTACTGTCATGCTGAAATAAAAATAAATTTTACTTAGGTACCTTTACAAAACACTTAATTAGTCAATAAGTGCTTTTTCTCTTTGCTTAACCATGCTAAATGATGAATAAAATGTTACCTGACTGCTGAGTTATCCAAATAATTTGCAAATTTAACAGCAATATTATGTTGAAGAGATGCCAGCCATCTAAATATGTTTAAAACATGAAACCTTCCAGCCACTGTTAATGACAGCCGTCATCCAAGTGAAAATTTGGGGCAATGTTACAGTAATGAGTTTCTTAAGTTGTGTCAAAATGTGGAACTAAAATCCTGGTCTTCTCAGAGAATGTTTCCAAGTTGACAAAACAAGTTTCATTTTAGTGACAGGAAAGCTTGGGAGCTGGGAAGAATGAGACAAGAAAGACTGTGAGAAGAGGTATTTAAAAACAAGTATTGAAAAAAGTTCTAAAATTGGAAGCTGTGCAGTTAATTCAATAGATGATCTTAGAAGAGTTATTTCACTGCTTTGATTTTCATTATCTTTATAGTATAAGATACAAAGACTGGGTAGATGATTTCCAATGTGTTTTGAAGTTCTAAGGTTCTACAATTCTCTGATCCATTTCCAAAATTATATATTTTGTAAAAGCAGGGACAATCTCCTACTGTCAAGGTCAATTTAGATGAAGCTAATTTAAAGACCCTTATCTCTTACTATGTAAAAGAAGCAATAGAATATCCAGAGGGTTTGATTTTTAATGAAGATCACAGGATAATTTATATATGAAAGAGCCATAGAAAGTCCTTGCTATAATGGTAACATTTGCACTAAAAAAAATCTTTACCAATTGGCAAAACTCACCTTTGATCACAAAAGCAAAATGCTTATGTATAAAAAATGCATTTTTAAGTAAATAATACAATTTAGCAAAGATTTAAAAAGGAAAGAATATATGTATGTGTATGTATTTACACGCACGCACAAGAAGAGAGGTCATCAAAAAGTTTATGCAAAGATTTGTATTATCTTTTAATTCCATTTTTCCACAGTTTTTTTTTGAAGTGTTTATGCACACACACACACACGTATTATATAGCATATAACAGGG
>NW_007733970.1:68266-69394 GCF_000696425.1 Galeopterus variegatus
ATATATGTATGTGTATGTATTTACACGCACGCACAAGAAGAGAGGTCATCAAAAAGTTTATGTAAAGATTTGTATTATCTTTTAATTCCATTTTTCCACAGTTTTTTTTTGAAGTGTTTATGCACACACACACACACGCACGCACACACACACACACGTATTATATAGCATATAACAGGACACTCAAAGGCATTGGGCCCTATGATCTTTCCAAGCTTTGAGTGAAGAAAATTGGGTAGATTTCAAGGAGAAAAGAGGTACAGGTCACAAAGAAACAAAACAAGGCTTCCAGCTGAGGACTGGTATGAAGGTGCAGATGACTGGTAAAGTGACGGTGAGTAGGTGCCTCTGCCACAGCTGACCTTGGGTTTTGAAAATGATTCCAGCAGTGGCAGAGACATAGACTGGACTTCCCAGCTCCAAGACCTCAGCCTGAGGGATAGTGACCTGGATGCTTTTTATCCTGCCCCTCCTGGGGTAGGTAGGGATGGTCTTGCTACATCTGGGTGGTAGATGAGGATGATTACAGGGACTGTTTCAGTCTAGATCATATCCACAGTCTTTTGAGGGAGTATCAAAGAGAAAATAAACTGATATGGGACTGTTGCTTCCCCAAAGTTTTCTAGTGAAGGTGATGAAAAGTAGGAGATCATCATTTAAAGTGAGGATAAGATGTTTTACGAATTCATAATGAGACTTGCTCTTGTCAAGAGCGACTTTTGAGGTATTCATGTAGTGGAGAGACCCTCTTTTCGACCTGCCCTTCATTAGAACTCACTGAGCTCCCAGCCTGTAGCCACTATGAAGATCAGAGGACATTTGAGTTCCAGCTTATGCCAGCATTGGCCAGCACACTCACAAGTGCTGATGTAGGCCTTTCAGTGGAATTTGAAGCAATTATAGTTTAAACATTGAGAAGCTGCCATCTTCATACTTATCAGACTTCCATGCATGAATTTAGTATTACACAATAAAACCTAGTGAATCATTATGTAAGTAAAGCATTTCCTTTTATTTATGTAAATTAAACAAATTTTAATGAACAAATTTTTTTGAGTATTTTGAAATCATTTCCAATTTTATTTTAATGTGATACTTGCTAAAAATTACTAATAGTGAATCTCAAAC
>NW_007733970.1:69996-72671 GCF_000696425.1 Galeopterus variegatus
GAAAAAAAAAAAAAAAAAAAAAAAAAAAACCATAAAAGATGGAAGGAGATTGGGGTTACTAGAAGAGAGTACCTCTTATAATAAAAAATATGGTAGTTAGCAAGAATATCATCTGAATGAAATTGAAGGTAGGAGCACACATATTTGAGCATAGAAAATTCTGAGTTGTAGATATATCTAAAGTAAAAGCCCTAAAATGAAGTATTAAGAACATACATTTTTCAACCATCATATTTTGGGCTAAAGTGAAAGTACTTGCCTTCAGATAATTTGTGAAAATAGTTAGGCTGAAAATTTTATGGAATAAAAACTTGCCAGAATATAACTATGGCAGATCTGCCAACAATAAATTTTATTCAGGTCCGCTGCATTTATATCTATTTTTTCCTAATGATTAAGTACAACGTATTTTCCTGTTTTTGTGACAGGGTTTCCAAAAGTGAAAATAAGGATTTGTATTTAAATAGCTTTACAACAATTGGGAGTAAAGTTTCCTAAAGGCCTTTAAGACTGATATGAATGTGTAGATTACCATTTGGCCAGGTGGGCAATTGTGACTGTCTTCACATAAATTTAGAGCAAAGAACAATAAATATCACAAGTTTCATGTATAAAGGGCCCCTACTCTGGTTATGTAGTTAAAGAAAATCTGTGCTGGATTTGCTTCTGCTTGAAGTTGGTGTGAGGAATGGACTGAGAAAAATAAGCTGGGGGTAATAGTATGGGCAGTGCTAAGGAGAATTACCAGGTTTCCATATGTCTAAAGAAGATAGCCATGCATCTGTATATATAGGTACACCATGAAAAAGATACATGGGACATTGCTTTGATAACTAACTCCTCACCTGGTTGGTGAGGGAGGGATGCCCACCCTAGGTTACTGGGGGTGGCCAAACACACGACCCTTGACTGAGCAGATGAAATTGATAGCACTCTGTTAGTCACATATACTCTCAGCCCAGGGAAGGAAAACCCCGCACATGATACAGGGCCACATGGTGGTTGTTTCTGGAAACAAAGTAATAAGCAGGGTTTATGTTAGGTAGGCTTTATAACATCAAGAGGGTGAGGTGACCCATTTCCCACATGAGGATGTGACTGGTGTGTTTTGGTAATTCTGCAGTTGGCAGAGACTTAAATCCATTACTCAGGGACAAGCAGAAACTACACCTGGTCTCCCTGGCTAAGAGGGTTGTTTTGCAAGGGAACCTTATCTGTAGGAGTAGAGTATGGAAGGAAACTTGTGGTTAGGTCACTTGAGGGACTTCCAATTTTACCAGATGTCAAGGCAGCACATAATATTGGGCCTTAACTTCAAACCTTACACCACTGAGTTTAGGAACTTGGGACCCAGAGACATTGAGTAGTAACCTAATGTCAAACAGCAAATATATAGCAAAGCTGTGATATGAGGCCTCTGATTCTCAGTCCCACCCATGTATTAATTAATAATGTATACATCACTTATTTCCTAAAAGGATCTGAAGTGACATAAAGAAAGTATGCATGGGGTCGACCCCGTGGCGCACTCGGGAGAGTGTGGTGCTGGGAGTGCAGCGGTGCTTCCACCGCAGGTTTGGATCCTATATAGGGATGGCCGGTGCGCTCACTGGCTGAGCGCAGTGCAGATTACACCAAGCCAAGTGTTGCGATCCCCTTACCGGTCACAAAAAGGACAAAAAAAAAGAAAGTATGCATGAATAATAAAGTGTTCAAAACAAAAATAATACAGTGCTGACTTTCGAGGAATTACATGATATAGATTTTTTCCATACATTTTTTATTGGCCAAGGCAATACCAATATACTGTGCTTTGGGATTTCTCAGTCTGCTAGAGTGAAGCTTCAGAACTCATCTTTCGAGTTGGACAGCTTGGAGGAAACAGAGAATGGTTAGTTTATGTGAAGAATACACATCTCCCTTGCCCACTTTAAGTTTTGTCTGTAGAATTATAATACCTAGCTAAGACAAACTAGTAAAATCAGTTTTCTGTACACAAAATGTCTCTTTCTTAAAAATCATGCACACACTTTTTTGTCTTTAATTAGATTAACGTAGAGCCAAATTTGAATACAAAAGTAGTGAAATGGAAAGAAAAAGAATTAGAGCCATGAGAGTCTGACTCCTTATAAAATACAAGGAACTAGAGTAGATGAAAACTCAAGATCTTCTTTTATTCCTTTGCCATGGTCCTGTGACTGTGAATTCAGCAGGCACTGTGCACAGGAGTCATACCACAGCTGTGCTGTACTCAGACCTTGGACCTCATCTCTTTGATCACTAATAATTGTGTGATCTATATTTCATGTACATCTCTTCCAATTTTGGGGATTTTATCCTTTGCTCTGGCCTCTCCTCATCCCATTTGCTTTACCCAATAATTTAATTTTTTTAAAAAATACATTTTTAGCACTGTAAGGATCCTAAGTAAATAAGTCACATTTGTTATTCTCTTAATTTACTTTAAAGACTGGTAACTTCTTCCAACCCATTCTAACTCTCCTTTCATTACTCTCTTTTGCTTTTCTTTCTGTCTGAACTTACTTGAAATCATTTAAATTCCCTTTGAAGCAAAGACAGCCTTCCTCTCTCCGCATTTGACTTGTAGCCTTCTTTTATCTTCCAGATTATCTCTCAAAGCTAAATGCTACATTTATATCAAGCCAATAGTTGAA
>NW_007733970.1:73546-74806 GCF_000696425.1 Galeopterus variegatus
GAGACATTTATTATATGATGGAAAACACATTTTTTATTGTAAACATTCTGCTTGTAAGCTCCTTTTATACCAGAAGGAATGATCATGGATTTTGGAACCAGAGTCCTCAGTTCAAACCCCAGCTTTGCTATATACCCACTGAGATCTTGAACAAGTTACTTAAATGTCTCAAGACTTAATATTCTTCACTGTTAAATGTGATAGTGTTACCTGTTTCATAGTTTATTGGAGGCCTTAAGAAATATGGTTGAATAGTTTCTAAGATGTACCAGATAGCTTAGAAAAAAGAAGAAAAGGGAGCCAATCTATTTTGGTTGCTTTTAAGTACATCTTTCTTCTTTCTTAGAACCCTAACCCTCTGGTATTATTATTCTTTTAAAAAATTCATAATTCAATGCTAAATTTATATTTTTAATCCAAGATATTCTTTTTAGAAGGAAACTAAATTTTATTTCACATTTTCTTAATGAGAATACTGAAAATGGTCAAAAATGAAAAATAATATCTTTAGGACTATGTTTACTAAAAACATGTTATTTTAAAGAAGTTTAATAGTTTGCTGATGAATAAATTAGTTACTTGAATTAAATAACCATTAACTATTTGAATTAAAATGAAGGTGGATGAAGTTTATTCATTCATTCGATCATGCAGAAGTCTCTCTGGAGTGCCTGTGCTACACTGAACTTAAAATAGGCACGTGGGATGTGGCAACAAGCATGAGCTCCTGCTCTCAAGAAGCTCATGCTCAAATTTTGGCCTGGTTTTACATGCATGTCCCAGACAATGCCAGCTGGGAGGAGTATCATATGCAGAAGGACATAAAATTGATAAAAATATATATTTACTATAAAATTAACAAAGTTCCAGAGACCCTCACATGCGTAGACATTTTCTATCAATGAGACATTCTCTGCCTGTAGTCATATCCATGGAACCTATGAAAATGTTTGGTTACATGGCAAAGTGACATCAAGCTGAATGGACAAGTATTGCATTGTAGTATGAACGTGTTCTACAGAGTGTGGCATGTAATAATGGAGTAGAGACAGAATTTGAAATGTATGGAGCCAGACTTTGGAAAAGAAAACAAACACCTGAATTAGTCTCTCAAATTTAATAATAATTTTATAATTAAATCATCATTATAATTTTTATGTAAGTTAGAAACTCAGAAAATACTTTTTAACATGAAAACATCAGGATATAATATGAACTACATTATATTATATACAAATCTCTCTGACTCAAAGGTCTTGC
>NW_007733970.1:75973-88959 GCF_000696425.1 Galeopterus variegatus
TTTAAAAGCAAGTGCTTGTGTGATAATAAATGGAACTGGTCGACAGAATCCCCGCCCCCTGCCGTGTCTGAGTGTCCTTTAATGGGCTGGTTGGGGCCGGCGGCTGTGCTCACCTCTCTTCACGGCTTTCTTCCCCCATCTCCTTCCAATGAGGACTGGAGGGAAAGAGGAATCCGGGCCATTCACTCACCCACCAAAAGGAATGAGGCTAGGGCTGTTCAGGTTGGCCAGTGGTGGACCCGACAAAAATTTTATTTCTTTCTTATGTTACAAGAGAGAACAAGAGATTGTAGTTAAGTAAGGTTGCTAATCAGCTGGTCTTAAAATAGATAGATTATCCTGGATTACCCCCGTGTATTAGTCCATTTTGTTTTTCAGTAACAGAACTACCTGAGACTGGGTCATTTGCAAAGAAGAGAGGTTTATTTCCTTATGATTCTGGGACAGCTGTGTGTGGTGTGGGCCTCAGGCTGCTTCTACTCATGGCAGAAAGTGGCAGGCAGCTGGCAGGTACAAGCAGATCACATGGCGAGGGGAAGCAAGACAGAGAGAGAGGAAGAGTCAAGGTCTTTTAAACAACCAGCTCTTGCAGGAAATAATAGAGCAAAATCTCACTCAGGCCTCCCTCCCCAGGGAGAGCATTAATCCATTCATGAGGGATCTGACCCCATGACTCAAACAGCTCCCAACACTGCCACATTGGGGACCAGATTTCCACATGAGTTTTGGCAGGCACAACACATCCAAACTCTATCACTAGGTGTGCTTGCTATGGTCTGAATGTTTGTCTCCAACCCTCCCTTCCCCACCAAAAATGTATACCTTGAATCCTAATAACCAAGGTAATGGTATTAGAAGGTGGAGCCTTTGGGAGATGATTAGATCATGAGGGCCCCCATCTCCATAAATGAGATTAGTGCACTTATAAAAGAGGCCACACAGAGCTGCCTTGCCACTTCTAGCATGTGAAGACACAGATAGAAGTTGAGAATCTGAAAGTGGATAGGGACCTCACCAGAATCCAACCATGCTGGCACCTTGACCTTGGACTTTCCAGATCTAGAAGTACAAAAAATGAATTTCTATTGTTTAAAAACTACCTAATCTGAGGCATTTTGCTGTAGCAGCCTGAATGGATTATCACAGTGCCCTATGTAATCACAAACATCCTTAAAAATGGGAGAAGTAATCAAAACACAGAAGCAGAGACATGACTGCAAGAGTAGAAGTAGGCCCAACATTTCTGGCTTTGAAGATGGAGGAAGTTTCTCATGAGCCAAGGGAAGTGGGTGGCCTCTAGAAGATGGAAAAAGCAAGGCTCTGTCTGACACAGCCCTGCCAACGACTTGATTTTAGACCCGTGTGATCCATGTGATATTTCTAATCTTCAAAATTGTATGACAATAAAGATATAGTCTTTAAATGTTTGTGATAATTTGTTGTAGAAAAAATATAAAACTAATGTGGATATAGTTACCTGAAAGTGAGGTGCTTCTGTAAGAAATACCCAAAAATGTAAACATGGCTTTGTAATGGGGCAATGGACAAAGGCTGAAAGAGTTTTGAGAAGTATGATAAAAAAAAATTCTAAATTGCCTTTAACAAACTATTAGTAGGAATATATATATGAATGATTCTGCTACTGAGGCCTTAGGAGGAAATGAAGAGCATGGTAGGGGAAAAATATATCATCTTAGAGAATACCTGGATTGTCTTAAAGAGAACATCAATAAAAATATGTACATTAAATGTAGTTCTGGTAATTTTTCAGATAAAAAAATTTTTAAAAATGTTTTTGAAAACTGGAGGAAAAGAATCCTCATGCATAGTGGTAGAATTTTTAGCCAAATTGATTCCTGCAGTTATGTGGAAAGCAGAACTTGTAAATTAAAAATTTGAATATTTAGCTGAGGAGATTTACAAGCAAAGTTTTGGAGATGTGGCCTGGTTTCTTTTTGCTGATTTTAGGAAAATGCAAGCAGAAAAAAGGAAATTGAAGAAAGCACTGCTAAGCAAAAGAGAAATTAGGATTTGATGACTTAAAATTCTCAGCCTATTCAGATTGCAAAAGATGCTAAAATTAGGAAATTCACTGTTAGGAAACCATGCTCTAAAGAAAAATCAACAAAAACCTGAGGGCATGTCTGTACAATCTTTTGCTAATACCTCAGAATTATCAAATGATCCCCTCAGTTATCTCTGTAAAAACCAAAAGTAGAGATAAGATTAACTAGGAAAGGTCTGTGGAGGAGCCTTTTGTATAATGACAGGGTACCCTCAAGTTCCTTGAGAATGTTACACCAGCAAAAACACTGCTGGCTAGAGTGAATAAAGCAGAGAGAATAGAATTTTTAAAATGCTGACAAACACCCGAGATTCAATAGGCAAGAAATTTGGTGTTAAAACTACTCAACTACAACCAGTGCTATTGATGAAAAAGAAAAAATGACTCAAAGGTGGATCCACCATCCCAGATGATGAAGCCAATACCACAGAAGATTATTCCCAGGTCCCAAAAAACAATAAAGATTTTTGGCTAGATTTTATAAGTAGGCCAAATATCAAACTGCAACAATGGGACAGACATAGGGTATTCATTTCCATTCCAAGTGGGAGAAATTGGAAATGGAAAGGGGTAATATGTCCCAAGTAAGTCTTAAACCCAACAGGGAAAATAAAATTAAATCTTGAGGCTTTAAAATAATTTTCTTTGACTCTATGTCCTGCCTTTGGGACACACTGGAGTAGGAGTTTGGCCCCTAAGGCCTCTGGCAGCCCTGCCCCCATGGCTTTGCTGGAGACAGCCCATACTGTAGCTCTCAAGGGTTGGAGTGTTGTGCCTATGGCTCTCCCAGTATGGCACTGCATACTGGTGGCTTTATAGTTCCAGTTTCTCCTAAGTGGTCTCGACCCATGGCCCTAATAGGTGGTGACCCAGTGGGGGCTCTTTGCAATGGTCCTGACTCCACAGTTCTGCTCAGCATTGCCCTAGTATGGGCTCTCCTTGGCACCCCTGCCCCCATGGCTACACTAAGCATAGGGACTCTCTGTGGTGGCCATACCCCTGTGGCAGTTCTCTACCTGGACTTCAAGCCTCTCCAAGTCATCTTTTGAAATCTAGGTGTAGGTAGTCATGCCTTGACAGCTCATGCACTCTGTGCACCTACAAATTTGGCATCACATGGATGCTGCCAAGGCTTATGGCTTTTGCCCTCCAGAGTGGCAGCCTGACCCACAAATGGGCCTGCTTGAGCCATAACTGAAAGAACCGAGGAGTGCTACACTGGAGCCCAGAGATCAGAGACTTGAGGTGACTCCAGGTAGCAAGGCCTGAGATCCTATGGGTGCCCTGGACTCTTCCTATGATTTCAAGGCCCTACCACTCTGGGCCTGTGATTGTAGTGCAAGCACCAATAATCTCTAAAAAGTCTTCACAGTCATTCTTCCATTGTCTTAATGAGTAGCATATGGCTTCCTTCTATCCATACTAATCTTATCAAAAGGACACTTGGCCACACGCTTGGTATTCTATTTCAAACACACCTTTTTGTTCTTTACAATCTGGCCAGGCTGAGAATATTCCAAATGTTTAAGTTCTGCTTCCCTTTAATTATAAGCTCCATTTTTAATTCATTTCTCTTTTCTTTCATTTTACTATAAGCTGTGAAGAGAGCCATTCAGCACCCTGAATACATTGCTTAAAAGTTTCTTCCTCCAAATACCCTAGTTCATTGTTCTTAAATTCTTCCTTCCACAGAGCAGTAGGACATGGACACCATTCAGCCAAGGTTTTGCCATTTTTTTTAACAGGGATAACCTTTTTTTCTGTATTCAATAACATATTCTTCATCTCCAAGAGCTCATCAGAATAGTACTTTACTGCTCAGCCTTATACATCACCCAGTGTCAAAGCCACCCCCACATTTTTAGGCATTTGTTATAGCAACATCCCACTTCTTAGTACTAATTTTTGTCTTAGTTTCATTTGTGTTGCTATCACAAAATATCTTAGAGTGGGTAATTTATAAAAAAACAGAAATGTTTTTCTTACAGTTCTGGAGGCTGAGAAATCCAATATTAAGGTGCCAGAAGGTTCAGTGTTTGTTGAGGGCTATTCACTACTTGTGAGATAGTGCCTTGTTGCTGCGTCCTCTGGAAAGGATAAACACTGTGTACTCACAGGGTAGAATGAACAGAAGGGGTAAACTCACCCTCTCAAGTCCTCCTATAAAGCACTAATCCATTCATGAGGGTAGAGCCCTCATGGCCTAATCACCTCCTAAAGGCCCACTTGTTAATATGAATGTTGTTGTATTGGAAATTAACTTTCAACATGAATTTTGGTGGAGGCACAAATATTTAAACCATCATGTAGAACCTCCAGAAAAAAAAATGTATTATTGCTGGTACCTTAATTTTAGCCCTGTGATTCTCATGTCAGACTTCTGAACTCCAAAACTAAAGGATAGTAAATTTTTATTATGTAATCTTCTAAGTTTGTGGAAATTTATTACAACAGCAAGAGAAAACAATTGGTGGAAACAAAAACAGTAACTAAATTGGACAAAAGTGTACCAAGTCAGAACTAAATCTAAATCTAATGTTTTTCACCTCAATCAAATGTTCTTTCTATTTTACCAGTTTAAATTTTTTATAGATGTGTATTTGGATTCTTATTGTTGTAATCTTTTAAAGAATAAAAACTTTGTTGGCATGATGGTATCCCTTATCACGGTTTTTAAGAAAATCTAATGAACCCTATGGCCCCTGAGAAACCTTCTTTGAGGTCCTTCAGGTTTGATATTTGAACGTGTCATGAATGAGAATGAATATGAGCTCTTATTTTTTTACCCCCTCCCATTCTCTATCTTCCAATCCCATAGTAGCCACCCTATATTTCATGGATTTTGTTTGCACTTTCAGATAAGTTTTCTTTTTTTTTTTTTTCTAAAGATGACCGGTAAGGGGATCTCAACCCTTGGCTTGGTGTTGTCAGTACCACGCTCAGCCAGTGAGCAAACCGGCCATCCCTATATAGGATCCGAACCCGGGGCCTTGGTGTTATTAGCACCGCACTCTACCGAGTGAGCCACGGGCCGGCCCAAGATAAGTTTTCTTTTAAATAAGTTACACATAAAGATAAGAGTTGGAAAATATTGAATACGAACTAAGCTACAGTTCTATTTCTTTTCTATATTCTTAGGTAGTCATTTATGTTATTTATCATTAGATGCATGCCTCCAGCAGATCTCTTCTAGGCTTCCTCTTTCTAGCATCAATGTTTCAACCGCACAGGCCAGGTAATTATATAACCATACTCACAGCTTTAGGGTCAAAGTTTTTATTAAGAGCCTACAGAGAAAAAGCATGCATTTAGAAGCTTTTAAATGTAATCAGAGAGTCTTCTACACATATATCAAATAAATTTAATAATCATTTTTTGTAAGTCTTTCTTTAATGTGCCTGAACTGTGGAAGCAGGGAAAATATTGGTCTTATTTAGTATTGTAGATCCTGTGCCTGGCACAGGCAGAATAAATACACATTTCTGTTGGCCTAGATTTTCTTAAGGGTTGATAAAGCTAAAACAGCAGTTGTTAAATGTGTTCTTGTGCTCATATGGGTTTCTATGTGTATCAATATATACTTCACATGAGTAATATGACTTCTGCAAGCTTTGTTCTTATTCTAATGATTTTGTTATTGCTAACCTTTTTTAAATGTTTCCTTTGGGTTTGATTTTGAAGTTGATTGGGTTTGATTTTTAAGATTTTCCACAGCTGTGGTATATCTTTGTTGTTCAAGTGTAGATATAATATTAGGATTGGCTGATTAGAACGGGTAATGCATTTAAAATGAGTGTGAAATATGAATACGTCGAGAAAAAAATGTTCTGTTTTTCTGTAACTTTGTGCTTGAACCAAACCCAGAGAGTCCTTGATAAGAGTTAGGTGTTATGACTTTCCAAAGTGGACTGCTGAATGTAGGTAACACTCTTGTGAATGTTGTTAGTTACATAACCTTGATTGAAAAATCTAATTTAGAGGTTTATACACATGATCTGAATTTGTATGACATTCATAGATTTAGAGTTCCTAGTTGCCAATGTTGAATATTTTAGCCTATATCCATCTTCCCAATACAGAAAATTCTCCTTCAACAGTATATCAAACCTATAGCCAAGAGGGATTTGAAAATTTCTTTATTTTGACAAGTTGATATACTTTGGTGAAAGCTGAATTACTTATACATATTAAACAGATATTACCAATGCAGTGGCAGCAAGATAATGTCTAGTGCATGCTAAGTTATTCAACTTGGCATTTTCATTATGCTCTCTGTAAACATCATAAAACTATCATTATATGTGAAACTTCCTTGGAGTGCTCTAGGCAGACTTTTAATAGAATACTCGATAAAGCAATGTCTAGGCCCACCTGTTTCTCCTCAAGGTCAATGGTTTGTCTTTCATGATTTACTAAATGTATGCATGCATGGCTGAAATGCAGGGTAAGCTCTAAAACATAGGGAGAAAATGGGTATCATGTGAGGAGGATGAGAAATGACTGCTTGTAATGTCAGTCTCTCCTATCGGATTGAATTTCCAATTCTAGATGAAGTCATTATTGTCTCTAACAACCCACAGTTAATATGTAACTTGACCCAAATATTTATAGAATGACTATCTTGTGTCAGACACTGTGGTATTCCAGCCAGAAGAGAATTAAGACAGTCATATATATATATATATTTATGAATAAAACTATTTCTCTCTCTCAAGACTACCGGCTACCATTTCTTTGTCTAGTTATTTAATTCATAGCTAACATATGTAAAACATCATTTACCATCTGATAACAGAACAAGTATTAAAACTAAAACAGGCAAGTCTAAACTATGTTGATAGACATCAGAACAGATCTTTCCTGAGAGGGATGATGGAGATTTACTGGTAAGAGGCTCAAGACAACTGCCAGAAGTGAAAAGTAGGTAAATTAAACCTCAACAAAAAGGTTTATTCTTAAATAAAGATAGATATAAAGCAAACTAAAATGCAGTCAAAGCATGATGAAAAAAATCATTTTGATTAGATAATTGGAGAAGGCTTCATAACAAAACTAATTTTTGAGTTGGTCATTAAAGGGAAAGATTTAGACAGATGTGGATGATAGAGGAAACAGCAAAGACAAAATATGACTTGTGTAAAGTGCAGAGAATCCTCAGGGAGTGGGGAATTTGTTTCTCTTACACAGTAGGACAAATATTTAGTTACAGGGAATATTTCCCTGAACACTGTAAACACTAGGCTAAGAATTGTAGAGAACTGTAGACATTCACACTCAGCAACCACTCTTGGAATGTATTAACATATCTAAAATATCAAATTACTTATTTATGACAGAATAAGAGTTTTTTAAAAAATAGCGAAGAAGCCACAAATTCATGTTACAGTCATGACTGTGTGAGTGTGTGTTTGTGTATGTGTGTATGCAGTGGCCAGAGTGAGAACAAATATTTTCTTATCACTTGGTCTGTGCTAGGCCCTGTTCAAGGCACTTTTCATTTGTTTAATGATTTAAAAAACAATCAGAACAACAAAAAACCATGCTAGGACTTAGGTACTATCATCATCCTCATTTTAAAGGCAAGGAAACCGAGAAGTAGTTTGAGCATCAGTGTTTGTGGCGTAAAGCCAGACACTATGTCCCCGTTCCAAGAAGAGGCACAGGCCAATACATTGGAGAAGAATGAAATATGGAAGAGGAAAGTTTTATTTTCTGTTTGAGTGCTCTGCTGAAATCAGTGCATAGACACAAGGACTTCAAGTTTTCCTCAACAGGTGTTCTATTCTGAACCTTCGGACACCAGCACACGCTGCAGACAGGTTGCCTATCACTGTTTTTTCTGAAAAGTGGTGTACAGAAGGAAGAAAGGAGATAATTCACTACCGTGATACGCCCTTTGCTGAGTGTTACAAAAGGGTAGAAATGCACATATTGGAGATATTTTTAGTCTTGTGGCAATTTTCTCACCTCTCCCAGGCCTAAGAGAAATAAATGAAACTGAAAGGACTCTGGGAGAACAGTACACCAGGGTATCATTACGAAGAGCTTAAACTTACATTGTGCTAGCTTTGTGTTTTGTGAAGCTTTAGATGGCGTAGACGGAAAGCTATTGAGTGCAGACACAGCTGGTGAATCATTTTAAGTTCCCGTTTAGTTTATCTCAAGGTCACTGCTTTAAAATAGCAAGTGAGAAACTCTGCTTTTGAGTGAGTCCTTAACATTTCTGAGAATGACAATTTAGAAAAAAAAAAAAAATCAGCCAGGCATACTATCCACATCTTTATTTTTTGTGTTTAGTGAAGTAGAAAGTCATATAGCACTCTCAAGCATACTACATTATCATAGAAATAGATACATGTCATTATATGTGGATTCTAATACATGTGCAAGCATCCCTCTAAAAATCTATGGACACAGAAGGCAGCAAACTTAATATTGACATCTAAAATCACTTCTTGAAATAGAAGCCATAATTATCAAAAGGAAAAACTTCTAATAAATTTGGAGAGACAATCGAAGGTGTTAGAGAGCCAGAAAATATTTCTATTTTTATTTGCCTCTTTGAAATGCACATTAATTACAATGGAAATTTAATGAAATGCTGTAATTTGGGATACTATGAAAATAAAAATAAACTAACATGATTTTGGAGATGTATCTGACAGGTGCTTAGTGCAATGCTTTTTTAAAAAACCTCAAAGGTATCTGCTTTATATAATCCTGAGGTGCTGACCTTCCTAACTCGAATAGCTTTAATGCATCTGGGGCATTTTAACAGGTTGTTTATCTACGTTGCTCACATTATGTCCAGCCATAAGAGTGCTAGTCTCCTTTTAAAGGTTAATGATTCTAAATTATTTACAGATTCCTCTGCATATAAAATCATATTTTCAAAATACCAAGTTTAATTGAACTTAAGTTCAAAATTAATCTTTGGAAGTACCCAGATAAGAACGCAGTGAAGGCAAATAGATTGTGCTACTTATTGGTTGTGTACCTTAAGCAAATCAAGAGGCCCTACCTAATTTGCTTTCTCATTACCAAATGTACCATGTCTGCCCTGTAGAGTTGTTTCATATTTTAAATGATTTCAGTATAGAATATGTGCCAGATAAAATTCTATGTAATGGGTATATGGTGGTGATTAGGACAAACGAAATCCCCTGCCCTACAGTGTACATTCCAGTAGAAAAGAGAGAAAATAAACAAACCAAAAATATTTTACATAAAATATCAGGTAATATGGAAAAAATAATGAAAGAGAATAGATCAGGGGTGATCTAGAAACGTCTCTCTGAGGAAATGAAATGGAGCAGTGTCTTCAATAAAATGAGTATCAAATATTATTATAGATATAAAATATTTGATATTTAAATAAATTTCATATGCATAGATAATAAGACTATATTCCTTCCATTTAGCTGAAGAATGATGAGAATCAAAGAAGATTTACTTGAAATTAAATCTAAAGCTCAGTTAGCCAGGACAAAGCAACAAGACACAGGGTAAAAACCCAAAATATAGCCCCCAGAAAGTATTAGCACAAAACCAAAATGCAGTTCAGGGGATGATTGTTGAAATAATGCTCTTCTTTAGATTAGAAAAATTTCAGAGATTTTGTGATGTATGATGCATTGTCTTTGACATATTATCATCCATGTGAGAAAGCACAGATACCCCAAGAGGAATGTAGATAAATTGTGATCCCACAGGCCAACCTGACAGCTTGAGGCAGCACATTCAGAGGGGGAAAGATGTGTCATTATTAAAAATTTCTGTCCTGGGTATGGGGTAAAGACTGAAAGTCTGTTGGTGTCATCTCTGCTTTTTACAATCATGTTTTTGCCCACACTTCTTGAGACTATAAAATCTTAAGACTTTTTCATCCCAAATTCCAAAAATATTTTGAACAAGTTTGTTTACTGTGAAAAAACAACATTTCTAATTTTTTCCTATTAAAAACATAAAATATACTCCTTATACCATCTTGCTTTTTATAGACCCAGTGAAACCTCTTCTGTAACAGAAATAGATGAGGGCATCCCCTTAAAGAGACCAAACAGTGCCCTCCAGTTACTGATGGTCATGCAGCTTTGATAAGGATAGTTGGATATTTGGCTTCCCCCTCAGCACTGGCACTAAGTTCCAAGGTCAAGCATCCCAACAGAATCTGGTAGAAGATTTATTATCTTTTATGACCACCTCAAAAATCACAGTGTCACATCCACTGTAGTTACAATTGTTTTTTAATTGATGTAAAGTTTCAGTTATGTAAGATGAATAAATCCTAGAGATCTGCCATACAACATCATTTTTATAGTTAACTGTTGCTTTGCCTCCCACGGATTTGTCCACCCCTTTTCCCCTGGGTGACAGAGCCGCCAAAGATTACTCAAAGCCCATCTCTTCTGAGCAGTGAGACACCCCAGCAAGGGGTTAATCTCCTGGAACCCTCAAGTGCAAGGCATTCCTTCCATTTGGGAAATTAATCATGAATTGGGATTCTCTTCCTATATTTATTCTCCAGACCAGCAAGTTACAGGAAGAGAACATAGGTGGGGTTTTTGCTAAGTACAGTTTAACAAGTTTAACAATAGAAGCTGGTAACATACAACTAAGTCAATCCACTAACAAAAGCTTGATTTTAGCAAACATTCTCTTCTTTCAGCAATTTCCCAGTATCTTTACATATCAATCAGTAACCTGTCTTTGAGCCAGCAACCTTCTGTATTACAATTTTATATCTTACAACGGAGACTATATATTCTGCAGAAAATTTCCTGTCCTTTTCAAGGTCAATATTTGAAACTGCAAGGCTTTGGAAAACCAGGCCCTGTGAAGTACATTTGTTTTATGCATACTTCACAGTTAACAATATTGTTTTGCACACTTAGAAAATTTAACAGGGTAGAATTCATGTTAAGTGTTCTTACCATAAAGAAAAACAAAACAAAACAACCAAAGGGGTCCAAGGAAACCTTTGGAAGTGATGGGATATTTATTACCTTGATTGTGGCAGTGGTTTTAAGGGTGTAGGCATATGTCCAAACTCATCAAGATGTATACTTAAAAATATGTGGCTTTTTCCTATATTAATTAAACCTCAGTAAATGTATTTTAAAAAAAAAAAGATTCAAAGACAGGTAATATAGAAATCACCTCCTGATGGAGAAATGTTGAATAGCATGTAAGATGAAATATATTGGTGTGACCATTTTTGAAAAATAAAACAATTTTCTACAGTCTTTTCTGGCCACAAAAATGCATATCCCTTTGAAACACAAAATACATTCATCCCTTTTTACAAGACCTCCAAAATGTGTCTTCTATGATGGTACTAAGTTCAATTTTGAGGTTCAGTATCACACGTAAATCAGGTAATGGTGAAAAATGAAGTTTTTCAGTTCTGTCCTAGAATACATCTCTTTGAGTATAGTTGCTATCAATCCAAAGACTTCTAAACTAAAGATACATTTTTTCTGCTCCCAGCCCCCGCACATAAATGGGTGCTTATATAACTGGTGGACTCTGAGTAAGCTCTGTGGATTATACCAATGTCAATTTCATGGTGTTGATATTGTGCTATACTTATGGAATATGCTAATGTTGAGAAATCATAATGAAATTGCATGAACAGAAAATAAAAGGCAAAATCAGCCAGGATGTTGGGGGACCCAATGATGAACACACACTGTGAGAAACAAATCCAACTATATCACAAATATATGACATATTCACACTGAAGGGGTGGGGGGAAAAAGAGTTGACATAAGTAACTTTTGAAAATGGTGTCCCCAAAGTAGCTCTACATAAAACACTCTAGCAGCTAAATTTATTTCTTCCAGGTATGTAGAGTAGGAATTCTGAGACTGCTTTACATGTATTATATGCACATGGAAATAAGTAAATGAATTGTGGGAGTCAAATTTTTCACCACACAAGATTGTTCCCTTTATCTAAAAAAATCATCCCCTCTCCTATGCTCTGTTTGTCCCCTCCAAAGCTCATGTGGGAGCTTGATTCTTACTGCAGCAATGTTGAAATGTGGGGTCTTTAGGAGGTGATTGAATCATGAGGACTATGCTCTCATGAATAGGTTAACCTATTCATGAATTAATGGATTATGGTTTAATGGATTGTTGTTACACTTCTTGCTGTGTAATGGAGATGCAAAAAAGGATTACTCAAAGCAACATGAATGCAACGAGAAGCCCAAAGGGGCTGCACCTCAGCAACTCTTCTGTTAGTGGGAGAAAACTGGGTACAGCCCCAAATCAAAGTTAGCTTCTGTTTTTATTGTAAAGACAAGGAAATTTCATAAGAAAAATCAGTTGATTCAATAATTTCAAAAGGACACAAAGACATGAGCAATGTGACAAAAGTTATCTACTGCTAAGTATAGCTTAAACAATGGAAACTAGTAACATCATTCAAATTAACATGACATTTCAAAGTACAATTTGTGAAAAGCTAAGTTGATCAAACTGCGATCATTATCTAACCCCAAATATAACCTCTCCTTAAATGATTTAAGCAAGTTACATTCTTATGATTAAATCTAAGTATAACTGTCACTAAAGTTTCCACCAACAAATAGCTTGCCTTTAGCAAACATTTTTTTCACATTTTTCCAGTACAGCAATTCTTTCCACATCTTTTAACAACAATCAGTATGTTAAATAATACAATTACATAATTCCATCCCTAAAAAGTGATTAGTGCTGATTAGATGGGCCATTGCCTGCTAGCTGTAGGCTTTTGCCCCCTAGCTGAGGACTTTTGTCCCATTAATGCATTACCTAAAAACGCTATCTAAAAATCAACTGAGAATCAACATATACTTGATTAGAATTGATTAGATAGGGGGCTGGCCCGGTGACGCACTGCTACAGTGCGCCGCTTGGGAGCGAGGCAGCGCTCC
>NW_007733970.1:89959-90433 GCF_000696425.1 Galeopterus variegatus
TCCAAAGACTTCTAAACTAAAGATACATTTTTTCTGCTCCCAGCCCCCGCACATAAATGGGTGCTTATATAACTGGTGGACTCTGAGTAAGCTCTGTGGATTATACCAATGTCAATTTCATGGTGTTGATATTGTGCTATACTTATGGAATATGCTAATGTTGAGAAATCATAATGAAATTGCATGAACAGAAAATAAAAGGCAAAATCAGCCAGGATGTTGGGGGACCCAATGATGAACACACACTGTGAGAAACAAATCCAACTATATCACAAATATATGACATATTCACACTGAAGGGGTGGGGGGAAAAAGAGTTGACATAAGGAACTTTTGAAAATGGTGTCCCCAAAGTAGCTCTACATAAAACACTCTAGCAGCTAAATTTATTTCTTCCAGGTATGTAGAGTAGCAATTCTGAGACTGCTTTACATGTATTATATGCACATGGAAATAAGTAAATGAATTGTGGGA
>NW_007733970.1:90447-101442 GCF_000696425.1 Galeopterus variegatus
ATCAGCTCTTATTATCTTGCTTTTCCCAAGCACTACGTTTTGCAGCATTTTCTCATGCTATGCAGTGAACCAGTTAAAAGACTTAAAAAGATTTCCTTATGGTTAGCATTCTATTTAAAGCTGTATGCTACAAAATGGCTCTTCTAAGGGTAATTATCTATGACTATTTGCTGTGGTGGGCTCTTACGACATTACCTCAAAGGGACACAGGTGACAGCAATGCCTTATCCAGTCTGGGTGTGTGATATGCAAGTCTCCGAAGAAGTACTGAGTTGTTTTTATAACACTCCTCATACTGGCTTGCCAGAGAGTATACCAGAGATCCTTTTCAATAGCTTGAAGTTTATCCAACTCAAAGAGTAACAACAGAAATTGCATTTAAATTTGTTAATATGTTTTCCTTTTATCTCCCCCTCTGCTTTTATTATTATATCATCCTCAAGTTTATGTCTTAACCCAACCAGGTTAGAAGGCCTGACATATATTATGGTGGAGATGTGAATGGTAAATTTATAGCAGTCCAGAAAATTAGAAAAAGTGAAAAATTTATTAATCATTAATTAATAAATATAATGATAGTATTTGTATCTATTACATTTCAGATTTTCAAATTTCTATTAAGTCTTACAACAGAACTTTATATTCTGAAAAATCTCAAGGTGAAAATACTACTGGGGTAGGAAGTAGTCTAATTAACAATATTTTCCATTGCTTAATATAATGTATTCATTTAAATAAATGTTAATATTTTAAGAGTTTCTTCTAATACTTCATGTTTTATTTGCTAATTCATATATATCAGATTTAATTATCTTATAAGCATATTTTATTATATTTGGAAAGAAGTGAGCAATATGGTGTTGCTGCATGTTCTTATTTTGAGGATAATTCAAGGGCAAGTGTTGTAATTTCCTGTGAGACTACTATGATTTCTCCCACCTGATGAAAGGAGTGCTCAGAAGGCAATTTTATGCTGAATCACAGAAATTCTGGTAATGCTGTGCTTACTTTTTTTATCCCTTGTTCAAAATTTTCTATTTATTAAACTTCTACTAACATTTAAAAATTATTCTAAAGGTGGGATAAATATTTTTAATAAATATTGACTAAATAGTGAATGTTTTCAACATTAATCAGCTCAGGCATAATTCTGGAACAGCCCTGTAATGGTCTATGCAGACATGAACTAAGAGATCAAAACAGATACTTTTCTTAAATATTCACAACATTTAAAAACAGTTAGCTGTTTTATTTGGTATAGCTGAAATGTATTTTATTGAACTCTTCTCCTTTCAATATGAGGTTATAAAAACTCAACCACGAACTAATAAATTTTAATGTTTAAGGGATTATACTAAGAGAACATAGAAAATGCTGAATTATTTCTGCCTTTAAATAGACTTCAGGTGGTTGTTAATCTTCAGTAAATCTTTGCATTTACCATCAAAGCAATATAATTTAAGTTGAGGACTTCAAAAGGCACTTGACTTTTTGTGGGTAGTCAATTAAAAACAGACTTAATTAACACAACTGTGAAGTATGATTTTCTGAAGAACTACTAAAAAAGGATGAGGTATTAGACTTTATTAAGCCAATTCTGTTAATACCGGTCTGAAAGCTTAAACATCAGCTCAATTATTACAAAAATGAAAGTGGATATTTCAGAAATCATATTAAAACCAAAGTGTTAATTAAACAATATAGGATTAATAGTTACATTCTGTTCTTTAGTCATATTCATGAGTTATTATTACAAAAATGAAAGTGGATATTTCAGAAATCATATTAAAACCAAAGTGTTAATTAAAAAATATAGGATTAATAGTTACATTCTGTTCTTTAGTCATATTCATGAGTGATCTCTTCCTCACTTTAACTCAATTTCAAATAAAGAGAAAATTTTAACAGCTAAGACTGACATTCCAGGTGCAGTAGACACCAGGAGAAAGACATTCTTACTCAACAGACATTTCACTGTACTATAGAAATCAGTACTGAGGTAATTTTTAAATTGACTCATTTTGAAACAAGTGATCAAAAACGTGAAAAGCCCAACCCAGGAAAAATGGATCTTTGAAAAGCAAGAGTGGAAGAAAAAAATGTTCTAACAACATTTAAAAGAATAATTCACATAAGAAGAGATATTATGTTCTGTGATATTCAACAGAAATTATTCCCTCCTATAAATAGATAATATAGATAATGAATAAATAAACATATAACAGGAAACCTTACTGATGTGGCAGTCAATCATAAAGACAAAGTTTTAAAAAGCACTTGATTAAGATAAATTTAAAACTGAAAAAAAAAATAAGCTTGGAATACATCTTAAAGTTCACTTTTGCTGATTTTGTATTTCAATCCAATCTCTAATAGTCCTGACAAATTGTGATTCAGTTTATGCTTGGATGTCATCAGTTTTTAACAATGAATCTCTTTCTAGTTCCATGTTGGACACTCTGAACCTCTGTCTGGCTGGATCTCATGAGTCAGGTAATTGAAAGAAGATTCTGGCAGCTTTATGCAAGGTAGACATACTTTATTCTTCAGATGTGAACTTCATAGACATGCCTTATTTCTCCAAGACAAGCTCAGGCTCCTCTGGCCAGTGGTTCAGAGCAGTTACTTTTATATTCTGTATACACAATAGTGGCTACAAGCCACATGTATAATGCAGCTATAACAAACGTGCTGAATCAGTAAATGGGCACACATGTGCAATTACACTACTTTATTATAACTTGTTTCTAATGAATGTGCTGAATCTTGCCCATTTGTAACAGATGTGAGGTGAGAGAGCCTGTCTAAGCTGTTTTTTATTTTACACTGGTTTTACTTTCCTTACAACCTCTAAGAAAATACGTCCAGTTTTCTCAACTCTTCCCCATGTGCTGGGATATCTCTATTTGTGGAGAAGCCCGGTGGTGGCTGTTCTCTGCAGGCCAGGGTTAAAGATAAGCTAAGCTTCCATGGAGCTCTCCTTGGTACTGTCAATAAAGGCAAAGTTAAAAGAGGAACTGGGGAGGGTGATGGGGATGATGGTGGAGTTTTGATATAAAGGAACCTATTGGACTTGTCATTTAATTTTATTTTCTGCTTCTCTTTTCTATCTTTTAGCCTTTTTGTTCTATTTTCTGATAGATTTCCTCAATCTCATTTTACAACACTTCTACTGGGCTTTTCACTTCTGCTATACATTTTTTTTTTTTTTTTAATTTCCACAGGTTCTTTTATGGAGGCTTTACTTTAGAGCAATCTGTTCAAATGCAACATATTTTCTTATTTCTCTGAGGATAATTATTTTATAATTATGCTCTAATTTGTATTTAAGAACCTGGGTTATACTCAAATTAATCTTATTCTGAATTTTAGTCCCACCTATATGATAGAGCTTGAGAAAGTCATGTAACCTCCTTAAGTCTCACTTTCCTCACTTGGAAACTTAATAACAATAATGCCTTCAGTGTTTATTAAATTAGATTTTTAAAAGGGCATGGTGCCTTTAATATACCTAGCACATGAACAATGCGTGTGTGTGTGTGTGTGTGTGTGTGTGTGTGTGTGTGTGTGTGTGTGTGTGTGTTTAAAAACTGGCATCAGGGAGAATTGGGGGTTAAAGTAGAATAGGCAAAAAACAAAGTCAACATTAACAAAATTTTTTTAAAAATACAATGAAATATTGGTAAGTAAAAAATTATATTTTATTGTGTTGATCTTTCTATTGTCCTGATGGTTAGTCCTTTTTTGTGGCTTATAAAAAGTACACTGAACTGGGTGATATATAAAGAAAATGAAATTTATTGCTTACAGTTTCTGAGGCTGAGAAGTTCAAAGTCCTTCTGGTGGTGGTGAGAGTGACCCAGGGGTCACACATTGCAAGATGGTGGAAGCAGAGAGAGCAGAGAGAGAAAAAGACAGACTCTCCTCTTCTTTTAAAGCCCTCAGAATCATGCTCCTGACCACCATTTTTAATCCATTCACTACTGCACGGTCCTACAATCCAATCACCTCTTCAAGGTTCCATCTTTCAATTACCATAATAAGATTTCCCACCCTCTTAACAGTCACAGTGGGGGCTAAGTCACATAAACTTGGGGGACACAATTCAAGCTTCAGTGAGTTTTGGGGGGACATAATTCAGTCCACTAGAGTGAATGTTGTCCAAATCAGTTCTCTACTTTGTGCCAAGAATAGAACATAGGCCCCCCTTTTTGCTGGAATAGTCCATTAAATAAAAAGTGAGGAGTTCATGCCAAGATCTTTCTGGAGTCCAGAAAGAATGTTATATATCTCCTCCCTTTTTTTTCAAGTGGGAAAACAGATCATGTGAAGCACTGAGCACACAAACTCTGCTCCCTGAGAAAGGATCTTGTCTGACAATCTTCTCATATGTTACTTTTAATGTGTTAAGATCTTTATCAAGAATCGGAGGCTGGCCCATTAGCCCAGATGGTTAGAGTATGGTGTTATTACACCAAGATCAAAGGCTTGGATCCCTGTACTGGCCGGCTGTCAAAAAAAAAAAAAAAAATCTTTATGAGGAATCTGAAAAGTGTGTGCTTTATTCTTTTCTGTATCACCTAAAAACCTTTTTCCCCCTTAGTGCGATTTGTTGTCCCTAATCTCTCAAGTGAGATCTAATTTTTTTTTTTTCATACTGGATGTAAACTTGTGTACTTTTAATTAAACTTTGCTTTTATGGTTGAAATATTGTATTGATTTCATATTAAATCATAAATTTTTTCATAAATGGAACTCCATGATGAACTTGATTATAACCACATTTATTATTACTAGTCCATATTGTATTGATTTCATATTAAATCATAAATTTTTTCATAAATGGAACTCCATGATGAACTTGCTTATTATAACCACATTTATTATTACTAGTCCACGGTTTAGTTTTGCTTCAGAGTTAGCTACTGCTGTAAGCAAACAATTACAGTACTACTTTCAAGATTTCTTACTGACTTCGTTTTTGAAAGTTTAGTTTCTATTTTTTTATATTTTAGTTGCTTTTACAACAATGTTAAAAATAAAACTATGGAATCAGAATAAAAACTGAAAAACTTTGAAGCATCCATGACATTAAAAATTGGTGAGAGTCCATAGACTAACATGTATTAAATGTCTGATAGAATGCAGATATTAATCTTTAGAGAATTCAATTCATGTAGTTCTTATGTTCCTTTCACTTATTTCCTTTCCATAATATACTCAAGAGGACAGGAATTACTGAAAAAATCTTTTCTAAGAGTGAAAATACTGATTTATGATTTGTTATTCACTTTATGGGAACGACTGGTGAGCTACTTTTCCACACTATGAAGTTACAATATTATTTTTATTAATTTGGCTCAAATTTACTGTGTCTATCAGGGGAGTCTATGCTTTAATAGCAAACAACGGAGTCACAGAGGCTTAGCATAAGAAAAACTTACTTTTTAAAATTTGTTTTGTCTAATATTAGTATAGTCGCTCCCCAGGCTATTTGATAAGCAATTAGCATAATACATATTTTTTCATGGTTTGGTTGTTTGTTTTTTAAAGACTGTATTTTTTAAGAGTAGCTTAGGTTTACAGCAAAATTGAGAGGAATGTATAGAAATATCTGATATACCCTTTGATCTCATACATTCATAGCCTCCCCCATAATGAACATCCCTGCCAGAGTGGTACATTTGGTACAATTGATGAACCTACACTGACACATCATTATCACCCGAAGTCCATAGTTTACATTAGGGTTCACTCTTGGTGGTGTACATTCTATGGGTTTGGACAAATGTACAATGACATGTATTCACCATCATAGTATTATACAGCATAATTTCACCACCTTAAAAATCCTCTGTGCTATATATATTCATCTTTTTCTCCCCTCTTACCCCTGGCAATCATGGATCCTTTTACTATCTTTAAAGTTTTACCATTTCCAGAATGTCATATAGTTGGAATCATACAGTATGTAGCATTTTCAGGTTGGCTTCTTATGCATTTAAGTTTCTTCCATATCTTTTCATGGCTTGATATCTTATTTCTTTTTAGCACTGAATAATGTTCGATTGTCTGAATGTACCACAGTTTATCCATTCACCTATAGAAAACCATCTCGGTTGCTTCCAAGTTTGGGTAATTTTGAATAAAGACGCTATAAACATTCATGTGCAGGTTTTTGTGTGGATGTAAGTTTTCAGCTTCTTTAAGTAACTAGCAAGGTGTGTAATTGCTGGATTGTATGGTAAGAGTATGCATAATTTTATAAGAAATCATCAGTCAGCCCATATTATATGATTCCATTTGTATAAAACTCTAGAAAACAGAAACTAAGGTATAGTAAAAGAACAGATGTGGTTGTGTGGGGGGCAGGGAATGGGGTTCAAGTGGGAGGAATTACAAAGAATACAAGAAAATTTGGGGGGGTGATGGAAATGTTAATTTTAATTTGAACAATTTATTCTATATCAATTATATGTCAATAAAGTTTCTTTTAAGTGGAAATATAACAACCAAATGCAACCTCTAGACCATTTTTGCATCATGTTTTGAATAAAGTAACTGAAAATGACCTTTTTGAGACCACTGCAGAAGTGTGAATATGTACTAAGTATTAGATGACATTAAAGAATTGTTATTTTTGCTAGCTGGGATAATGGCATGGTGTTTTTGCTAAAATCTTTATTGTTTACTATGCATACTGAGGTATTTATGGGGCAAATGTCTGCAATGTATTTAAAATACTTCAGATGAATAGGAATACTTGAAACAAGATTGGGAAAATGCGATGCTGATAACTGGCGAAACTGGGTGATAGGGTTTTATTGTATTCTTCCTCCCTATTTTTGCAGATGTCTGAATGTTTCCTTCATAATAAAAGTTAAATAAAATAAAAAAGAAATCATCAGTCTTCCAAAATAGTTGTACCATTTTGCGTTGCCACCAAAAAATGAATGAGTTCCTGTTGTTCCACATCCTTTCCAGAATTTGGTGTTGTCAGTATTCTGGATTTTGGCCCTTCTAATAGGTGTTTAGTGGTACCTTCGTGTTTTAATTGTATTTCCCTGATAATATATGAGTTGGAGCATCATTTCATATGCTTATTTATATTGATATGTATATCTTCTTTAGTCATATATTTCATTAGGTCTTTTGTCCATTTTTCAATCCATTGGTTAAGTTTATTACTGTTGAGTTTTAAGAGTTCTTTGTGCATTTTGGAAAACAGTCCTTTATCAGATATATCCTTTGCAAATATTTTCTTCCATTCTGTGGCTTGTGTTCTAATTCTCTTGACAATATCTTTCACAGAGCAGAAGTTTCTAATTTTAATGAAGTTCAGCTAATCAATGTCGGGTCCGCCACTGGTGGCCGACCCGTACAGCACTAGCCCCGTTCCTTCTGGTGAGCAAGCAAATGGCCCGGATTACTCTTTCCCTCCAGTCTCCTTTGGAAGGAGATGGGTGAAGAGAGCCATGAAGAGAGGCGAGCACAACAGCCGGCCCCCCAGCCCAGTTAAAGGACACTCAGATGCGGCGGGGGTTCTGTCGAGGCAGTTCCATTTATTATCACACAAGCACTTGCTTTTATAGGCAGATAGGGAGGGGAGGCTTTTTACATAATCTTATCAGCTTAAAGGCCAAGAGAGCATGCATCCTGTCTCAATGCCTAGCTATTGCAACCTCGAGCGCAGAAGCACGTATTTGGCCAATAAGGGCTTAGGCAAGGTTCCTGCAGACACCCCCACCCTACTTCCTCCCAGCGCCTTCTTAGGCTGTCACATTAATACGCCATTAATGGGCCCATAATGGCGCCGCTTGTAATGTCACTTAAGGTGGCGTTAGTTTTTAAGGCCCGACAAATCAATTCTTTCTTTTCTGGATTATTTCTTTGGTCTTATATTCAAACAAGCATTGCCACACCCAAGGTTATCTAAATTTTCACCGATGTTATCTGCTAGGAGTTTCCTAGTTTTGTGTTTTACATTTAGGTCCATAATCCACTTTGAGTTAATTTTTGTGGAGAATGTAAGGCCCATTATTTTGCACGTGGATGTCCAGTTTTTCCAGCAACATTTGTGGAAAAGATTATCTTTGCTCCATTGTATTGCCTTTGCTCCTTTGTCAAAGATCAATTGACTATATTTATGTTGGTATATTGATATATCTGCATATTCTTTTGCTGATACAGCACTGTCTTGATTAATATACAGTAATTGTCAGATAGTATCTATCTTCCTACTTTATTCTGTGTTGTGTTAACTATTCTGGATCTTTTGCCTCTTCACACAAACTTTAGAATTAGTTTGTCAATATACACAAAATAACCTGCTGAGATTTTGACTGGTATTTTATTGAATCTACAGATCCAGTTGGAAAGAATTGAAATTTTGAAAATATTGAGTCTTCCTCTCTATTAACATGGAGTATCTCTCCATTTATTTAATTCTTTAATTTTTTTAGAGTTTTGTACTTTCCTGTCATAGATCTTATATGTACTTTGTTAAATTTATAACTACTTATTTCACTTTTTGATGTCAATTTAAATGTGGTTTTAATTTCAAATTCCATTTGTTTTTGCTTATATATAAAAAGTGATTGTTTTTTGTATATTAACCATGTATCCTGCAACATTGCCATAATCACTTATTAGATCTGGGAGTTTTTTGTTGTTGTTGTTGTTTTTGCTTGTCCATTTTTTTTAGATTTCCTACATAGATGATGATGTCATCTGCAAACAGTGATAATTTTATTTCTTTCTTTCCAATCAGGGTACTATTTATTTATTTTTTCTTGACTTATTACATTAGGCAAGACTTCCAGTATGAATTTCAAAAGGAGTGGTAAGAGAAGACATCTTTACTTTATTCCTGAATTTAGTAGGAGAGCTTTTAATTTATATGTAATTTTAAAGTATGATACTATCTGTAGGTTTTTGGCAGGTGCTCTTTATCAAGTTGAAAAAGTTCCCCTCTAGGTCTCTCCTCCTCTTGCCCTGAGCTCTAATGGCCCCAGCTTGGCAGTCTTCACTTTTTAATAGTCATAAATTGGTTGACTGTGGGAAAGAGTAAAATGCCATCATGATTCTCCACCTAAAATCAAAAGTGATGTCTTATTAAAAAGAAACTATCTAGGGGCCGGCCCATGGATCACTCAGGAGAGTGCGGTGCTGATAACATATAGGGATGGCCAGTTGGCTCACTGGGCGAGTGTGGTGCTGACAACACCAAGTCAAGGGTTAAGATCCCCTTACTGGTCATCTTTTTAAAAAAAAAAAAAAGTTCCCCTCTATTCCTAGTTTGCTGAATATTTCATTTTTAAAAATACTTTATAGATTTTTTTTTTTAAAGATGACCAGTAAGGGGATCTTAACCCTTGACTTGGTGTTGTCAGCACCACACTCACCCAGTGAGCCAACTGGCCATCCCTATATGTTATCAGCACCGCACTCTCCTGAGTGATCCATGGGCCGGCCCCTAGATAGTTTCTTTTTAATAAGACATCACTTTTGATTTTAGGTGGAGAATCATGATGGCATTTTACTCTTTCCCACAGTCAACCAATTTATGACTATTAAAAAGTGAAGACTGCCAAGCTGGGGCCATTAGAGCTCAGGGCAAGAGGAGGAGAGACCTATGGAGTTTATGAAGATGGGAGAAGCTGTGATGAGAGAAAGAAGGGCCCGTTCTACCTATTTCAAGCCACATCCATTTCAAGGCTGGCCATCATGAGCACATAGAGCAAGAGCTGGCAAAAACTGCAGCTGTGCCCTTTGTGTGAACTTGTTTGGAGTTTTCAGTGGACAGGAGGGCTTTGGTGGCCCCCAGGTCAGCAAAACCACTGACAGAGTTCCTGTAGACCCATATACGAGGGAGGGTCCACAGACAACTGAAAAAAGGAGCCACTCAGAGGCAGTGAGTCATCTGAAAGGAACAGCACATGGGAAGTGTTTGGAGTGCTGGGGGTGGGGGAGATGGTCCCACTGGGGAACATTGGGGCACAGCATGGACAGCTGATCTGCCCTCCAATCATCGCAGTACTGCTCAATGGAGACTGGTCAGAAACTTCAGGGGATGCCATTTGCTGAAATGGCATCAGACCTCACAAGGCCTGAAAATGCTTAAAAGGTCACCAATGAAAACCTAAGCTGCACAAAAAAACCTTCCCCAGAGAATCAGCAGCAAAGCATCAATTTAGCTTAAACACAGAACTCGAGGGCTGATCCCCACAGGAACTTCCCCCAGTTTAGAATGAAGCAAAGGACAACAAATTAGTTCCAGTACAGAGTTTAAGTGGTGGGGGTTGCTAATATTCCAACACAAAACTGAAAGAAAACATAAATAACACATAGATCAGAGACAAAGTGCTGATATTAACCAGTAAATGTCTAACATCATCAAAGAACACCTATAAAACCTAGAAGAGCAGGAAGCTCCCCGGGCTCCCAAGCTGGGGTAGGAGGTCAGAGGGCCTCAGCCATGCCCCAGACATTTGCATACAGCCCAGGGACTTCTGTGCCATTGCCAGAAACTCCCCAGGCTTCTGAGCCAGAGTGGGGGGCCCCGTGGGCCTCAGCCACACACACCCCCACCACCCTCCACAGCCAGACCAGCAAAGGAGCCAGCCATGGGCTAGCCTCACCCTCCCACCTCCACCTCCATTTCCCTTGCCCCCTCTCCTCTCCTCCCTCCTCCTCCCACTGTTCCACAACAACTTAGAGTGTAAAAAAATAGTAATAAATAAATAAATTTAAAATTAAAAAAAAACCTGGTAGCGGACAGACAGGGTCAAAAGGTGGGACCCAACCTCCCAGAACCCCCCTCCAAAAAAAAGAATGGCATCTCACAAAAAAAAAAAGACATCACTTTCATACTTATTTTTAATCTTTAGTCAAGTTTCCTTTAATTCTTTGAACATTATTTATAATTTAAAGATTGTGTCTAGTAATTTCAACATCCATTCTCTGTCAGCTAGAGTTTCTATTGACTTTTTTTTT
>NW_007733971.1:0-2517 GCF_000696425.1 Galeopterus variegatus
TCCTTTTATCATTATATAATGGCCTTCTTTGTCTGTCTTTATGATTTTTATTTATAGTCTATTTTATCTGATATGAGAATAGCTACTCCAGTTTGTTTTTCATTTCTATTTGCATGGTATACCTTTTTTCATCCTTTCACACTTGGTCTATGTGTGTCTTTACAGGGTAGGTGAGTCTCTTGAAGGCAGCATATTGTCAGGTACCTCTTTTTTAATCCTGTCAGTAAGTCTTTGTCTTTTGAGTGGGGAATTTAATCCTTCTACATCCAGAGTTACTATTGAAAGTTGTTGATTTATTTCTAGCTTTTATTGATTTTTGTTTAGATGTCTTAAGTATCTTTTTCCTTTCTCTCTGAATTTGTTTGTCTTCTGTGTTTGTTGGTTTCTAGGGGTGGTAGATAAACTATTTTTTTCTCTTAATTGTTAGCATTTTTGTTTTACTGGTAGGTTTTATTCTGTCTTGAGTATTTTTGGCAGTGATGGTTGTTTTTAGGTATCAAACCCAGTACTCCCTTGAGAAATTATTTTAAGGCTGGTTGTGTGGTAATGAATGCCCCAATTTTTTGTTTGTTTAAGAAATATACTATTTCTCCTTCATTTTGGAAGGATAGCCTTGCTGGGTAAAGTATTATTGGTTGGCAATTTTTGTCCTTTGGTATTTTGAATATATCATCCCGTTCTTTTCTGGCTTTTAGGGTTTCTGTTGAAAAGTCTGATGTTAGTCTGATTGGGTCTCTCTTATTGGTTAATATTCTCTCTTTTTCTTTAAGTTTTGCCAGTTTGACTACAACATTTCTGGGGGAGGACTTTTTTGGGTTAAATATGTTTGGGGATATTTGTGCCTCCTGAATCTGAAGATCTNTGTTTTGGATATTTGAGTGCTTAAGGTTGTCTGTTATCTCTCTTAGATTTTCTTCATTTTTTAAAAATTATTTTTTCTTTTTTCTGGTCTGCCTGTATTAATTCAAACAGCCTGTTCAAGGTCAGAAATTCTCTCTTCTGCTTGTTCTAGCCTTCTGGTTAGACTATCTGTTGCATTTTTTATTTCATTGAATGGATCCTTCAGTTCCACAAGCTCTACTACATTCTTGATTTTTCATATTTCTGGTATCTTTCCTTTGCTGTTTAGTCATTGTGGCAAGGGGAATCAAGGTCCGCTCATTCCACCCTGATGTCTGGCCTGGATCCTGAAGAGACTGCTAATTCTGGGCAGCAGAGACTAGCCTGGGCTGTGGGTTCTGCAGCGTCTGCCTGTTTCGGAACTGCTGGCTCAGGGCATGTGGGCCCAGCAGTTCTGGGTCCTGTCTGGGCAGCAGGCAGTGGCCTGGGCAGGGGGTCCTGCAGTGCCTGCCTGTTTTGGCATGACTGATATGGAGTGTCTGGGCCTGGTGGTTCTCAGTACTCTCTGGGCGGCATACACTAGCCCTGGTAGGGGTCCCATGGCACCTGCCAGTTCCAGCATGGCTGACTCAAAGTGTGTGGGACTGGTGGCTCTTGGGCCTCTCTACGTGGTGGGGATTGGCCTGGGCTGGATGTCCTATAGATCCTGCCCAGCTGACGTGGGGTGTGTGGGCTCGGTGGCTCTCAGTCCTCTCTGGGCAGTGGGCTCTGGCCTGGCCTGGGGGTCCTGTGGCATGCAACTCCTGCCTGTTTAGGCGTGGCTCAGGTCTCCTTTTGTTGCCTTTTAATAGTTGCAAATTGGTTGATTTGTGGGAAAGAGTGATGCTAGGAACTGCCTACTACTCCATCTTGACCAGAAGCAGTTTTGGAGGATGGGAAGTCCAAGATCAAGGTGCCAGCAGGTTTGGTGTTGGTGAGCACTGCTGTCAGTTTTCAAGATGGCACCTTGATTGCTGCATCCCTTGGACAGGAGGAATGCTGTGTCCTCACCAGCAGCAGAGACATGGGAACAAAATAGTCCCAGTGGCCACTTGCCTCTTGCAACTAGTCTTCTCTGGTTCCCAAATCTTTCCAATTATCACTAGTGACTAAATTAGGTTCATGGATTCCAAAGTCATAGAAATGAACAATGTACCCAACAGTAAAGCAAGCAACACTTTACTAAAAGAGGAGATAGACTTATGCATAAGGGGGGTAGATACAGTAAAGACAGCCCCCCAAGGGGAGCCATTCATGGTCTCTTACAGGGAAAAGAGTTGAGGGGTACAGGCCAGCATTGCTGGAGGTGGTCCATTCTGCTCTTCCTGTTTGCCTATTTCTCTAATTTTCTTCTCCCTGATATTTTGTGTGGTCCAAATTTCTTCATTTATTGGAAATGTATATTATTTATATAAATTGTCTTTTAGTGCTATTTTTCAATGATATTGGAGTATTAATGTTTCCTAAACCAATAATAGGAGCTGTTTATATATTAAGATAGTAATTATTTGTTATGTATTACTGCTTTTCTGATAGCAACTATTAGCCATTTAATTCTATTTATAACATTTTGACATGCCAAATGTTTTACATTTTACTTAATGAAAGCTGAACTTTGTTTTTTGTGTACTTCTCTGT
>NW_007733971.1:3358-5444 GCF_000696425.1 Galeopterus variegatus
CAGTAAAGCAAGCAACACTTTACTAAAAGAGGAGATAGACTTATGCATAAGGGGGGTAGATACAGTAAAGACAGCCCCCCACAAGGGGAGCCATTCATGCTCTCTTACAGGGAAAGGAGTTAAGGGGTACAGGCCAGCATTGCTGGAGGTGGTCCATTCTGCTCTTCCTGTTTGCCTATTTCTCTAATTTTCTTCTCCCTGATATTTTGTGTGGTCCAAATTTCTTCATTTATTGGAAATGTATATTATTTATATAAATTGTCTTTTAGTGCTATTTTTCAATGATATTGGAGTATTAATGTTTCCTAAACCAATAATAGGCGCTATTTATATATTAAAATAATAATTATTTGCTACGTATTACTGCTTTTCTGATAGCAACTATTAGCCATTTAATTCTATTTGTAACATTTTGACATGCCAAATGTTTTACATTTTATTTAATGAAAGCTAAACTTTGTTTTTTGTGTACCACTCTGTGATAAAGAAGCCTTTGACCATTCTAAAGTAGAGATAAACATAAAGTTATATTGGCATCTATTTGTTCTGAATTTCAATTTTTTTGGATATAATTTTTAAATCCATCTTTTTTTGTAATTTAAATTAACTATAAAAATAATGCATGAAACTATTTATTTTAGGATTATCACTGATAAAATATAAGTCCCCTTTGACCCTTACTTCTAAATCCATTAAGTAGGTATTGCCTTGGGGAAAGAATTCACTTTATTGTATGCGATGATGGACGAGCCTCAGTGATGGTTTTCAGATAGAAAGTGAGCTGATTCCATAGCCAGCCAAGAATATAAAGATCTCTGATACCTTATCTGGTGACAACAAACCAGCGAACAATTCAACAGAGCTGAAGAATGTTTATAATCTTGGGGTCACAGCATTGAGAAGCATCAGAAGCACAGGGGGCATTCAGGCAAGCAGAACCGAGTTCTCACAGAGAATGGAAATGTGAATACTCTGGCAATGGAACCCACACCTTAGGGTAATGGAAATTTTACCCAAATGAGAAAAATAGCCAAAACTCCTGTAAATAGTACTTAGAGGTGGTACTACATCATGGCAGGTATTTGAGGAGACATTTAAAAAGTTGTGCTTTCAGGCTCATGTTCATGAAGTCTGTGCCCAGACTTGATTCCTGAAGTGTTTCGCCTATATTTTCCCCTAGTAATTTTACAGTTTCATGTCTTATACTGAAGTCTTTAACCCATTTTGAGTTGATTTTAGTGAGGGGTGCATGTCTAGTTTCATTCTTCTGCATAGAAAGACCACAGTGGTGCAGTGGACTTGCAGAAGGAGAGAACATACCTAGGGAAACAAAGTGGAGTGGGGAAAGGGTGATGGGGAAGGAGGTTGTGGATAATTGAGGGGATAATTGGTTGGGGGACACAGGGTATAATCACAATTTGTGTAATGGACATGCTGCTGTTATGGATCTGGCCATCACATCTTAGATACAAGTAGTGACAATTTGTTCTGTACCCCATGAATATTCATAACCAATAAAAACAAAACATTTAAATAAATAAATAAATAAAAAGTTGTGATATTTTACCATAAGAAAAGAATCAAGTCCTAAGTGTTATTTAAAGATAGCGTGGCCAGGGGCCTTCAGATATGTTTGTGGATATGCAGAATGGTAGTGTATTTGTATTGTTGTGCCTGCTAAATTTCATCAGCGTCAGAATAGATAATATACTAAGTCATTGCATATTCACTCTGTCACCTGTTCTACTGGTTTGGCATTGCCACCTGGAGGAATCCTTGGACAGAGAAGCAGCAGAAGCCCTCCGCTGTGTCCTTCTGCCATTTGCCTGAGACTTATAGCAATGAGGGCAGCCCATCACTGCGTATTTTTATAATTTAAACATTATGTTTAGGTGTGTTCTTTTTTATGACCCTGATGTTGTCCCTTGTCTCTCTGCATTTGTTATTATATTTTGATATCTCCTAATTTATTAGACTTTTTAGTGAGACTCTTTAGGCTTTATTAATCAGTGTCACTTGATTGATTCAGTTTTCAGTTTTCTTTTGTTTTGTTTTTGTCTAATTTCCTGAGTCCAAAACTTACTTA
>NW_007733971.1:5952-19270 GCF_000696425.1 Galeopterus variegatus
CTCTTTAGGCTTTATTAATCAGTGTCACTTGATTGATTCAGTTTTCAGTTTTCTTTTGTTTTTGTCTAATTTCCTGAGTCCAAAACTTACTTCCTTCATTTAAAAACTTTTATATTTACAGTATATGCATTTAAAGATATTACCCCATTTAAAGTATTGCTTTGTATTTACATATGTCATGTCGTTGTTGTTATTCAATTCAAATTATTTTCAACGTGTCAGTTTGTTTCTTCTCTGTCCCCTAAATTGTATAAAAATATGTTTTCTTAATTTCTGGATGTTACTTATTGTTACCTTCTAATTTCATTGAATCATGGTTAATAACTATGGTTTTAATAAAATAAAATGTGAGAAATTGCTGAGATTTTTTTATGGTTTAATGCATGGTTATGTTTATAATAACTCACTGTTTTTTAAATATTTGTGCTCATATATGAGTTGTGTTAGTGTTGATCTAAATGATAAGTCATGTGTTAGTTGTGTTACTCAATTCTTTGTAATTTTCTGTCTGTGGAACTTTCCATTTTCTGGCAGAGTATATTAAAAATTTCTAAACATTTCTGGGCATTTGCCAATTCTCCTGGTAGTTTTATCAGGGTTTGCTTTAAATTCAAAAGATCTTCATTATTTGAAAGCTAGTCAATGATGTTATTTTCCATTCAAATGATAAAACAAATTTCTTTGGTAATGTTTTTCCTTGGACTTCATTTTGTCTGATAATAACATTGTTGTATAGCTTTCTTTAATATTTTCTTTTGGTATATTTATATATAGCCATTTATTCTCAATCATTTTCATTTCTAGGTTATAGCTCATTTCAGAAAGGATGATATTTTAAATCTGTCCTGTGGTTAACCTGTTAGCTCAGGTGGTTAGAGTGCAGACTTGTGACACCAAGGTCAAGAGGCCAGATCTCCATACTGGTCAGCCACAAAAAAAAAAAAAGAAAAGAAAAGGAAATATGTCCTTATGTTTACTGCAATTACTTTTAATTTTGAATTTAATCTTAACACCTTTTTTTTTAGTTGTTGTTGTTGTTGTTGTTTTTACTTACCTTGCATGTTGTCAAAATAAATGGTTATTTCAGTGACTTTAAATAATTTCTTCCTTATTCAATAATCCAATGCAATATTTCTCATCATCATGTGGATCTCATGCTTCCAGAGCCTAGGGCCCTTTTTTCTTGTAGCCACACATCCACTGAAGCACTGGAGTCCTCTGCCTCCAACCAGAAGAAGTGGAAACAGAGCAGAGAAGGTCCAGATATTTCTCCACCCATTTCCTCGTGTCTTGGCCAGAGTTGAACCATGTCATCTCTGCACACATTCCACTAAGAAAACTTTTCACTTGTTTTGTGACCACGGATACTATTGAGCTGGAAAACATGGTCCCCAGATAAAGTCTGCCTTATTGTGACACCTTCACAGTAGAGTGAGAAAATCTGAATTTGGTGGTTATTCAGCAATCTCTGCCACTCCATGTTTGCTCTTGTGTGACCCGATGCTCTTTATTGAATAAGTCAGACCTTCTCGTACATGTTCCATATATGTAAGATAAATTTTCAGAGGTGTTTATTCTATTTCAATATTTTACTAATAATTGTGCCAGTTTTGTAATATTTATTTATAAATCCATAATGTATTTTGATATCTGATAAGGCTTTATAATTCTGCTTTTTGAAATATACTTTTGATATTCTTTGTTTTAAAAATAGTGTTTTAAAAAAAGTGTCTCATCTTCACCTTCAGGTTTTCTCTTTTACTCTTTAGAGCAAGCTGCTTGAAACATACTCGTGATGTTCAGTCTTTTTGACCTTATTTGATATCTCATGACAAATACTCTTGTCAAGGTTACCAGTGAAATTCACGATGCTAAATGCAATGGTCAACTCACAATCCACATCTTTGACAAAGATGACCACCCCTTCCTCTTGGAAATAGTTTTTTTTTTTTTTTGACTTCCATAGTAGGAACCCACACTTCACTAATTTTTATTTTAACTACTGGGGACACTGCTCTAAGTCTACTTTACAGAGGTTTGTTTTTGTTTTCTGCATATTACTGCTCTTTCAGTGGCTCAAGTTTCAATCATTGACTTCTTTTTTATTTAAATTCAGTCTCTTGTTTCCTCAGTCAGACTCACAGCTTTATTAATTGTAAGTCTGCAGATCTAGAATGTTTTGCCTATAAATAAATCGTTGGGAAATAGTTATAATTTGTGTGTCCTATTGAAAACAACATGTCATATTTCTGTTTGCTGCATTAATGCCATAGCCAAAAAATCCAGAGAACTGTAATGGCGTAATGATAACAAGGATTCTCTGTGACTTGTTATATATATATATATATGTATATATATAGTAAATTGCTTTTTTCTTTTGATAAAAATAGATCATATTTGTTATAAATATATATATATGTATATATATAGTAAATTGCTTTTTTCTTTTGATAAAAATAGATCATATTTGTTATAAATAAAGAAATATAATAATATGTAAAGAATGAAATAAAGAAATCACAACATAACTGTCTTTAACATTATGTTGACATCATTGTAGATATCTCTTCATGCATAGATTGTGAGCAAAAGTTAAGATCTTTCCCTTTCTGCATGAGAATCTGGCTCTGCATAAACATCCTCTGTCTTTTCCCCTTCTGGACTGGTAACATAGGATATGCCAATTATGCTACTAGGCAACATTACCTAGAGTGGAAAGACTGTGGTGAACTACAAATAAACTATAAGTACTCCATGGGGAGGTAATGTCTTCCTTGAGTGTAGTGACGTGTAATCACTGGGCATAATTGGTGAGGAAACATTAGAAACCATGCCTGTGGGACTGCTACAGGAAAGACTGGATCCTGTGGGGACGCTCTGCAAGGGCATATCTTGCATTCACCTGATGTAGTTTATTTCCTTGCACCTTGGCTCTCTCCCACATGGCTGTTTGGACTAACACGCAGGGCTGCGACAGCTCCCAGTAAAAGAGACTTCTGCTACTCACAGCTGGAGGCTGTTCTGCAGTTTTCTTAGAAGGCTGGTGCCCAGGGAGGTCTATGAGAATTTTGTGAGTCTGAATATTTTGTAAAGCCTGAGAAAATTACCCTCATGGATACTACAGTTAGATGAGTAGAAAGATATAGATTTTTTTTTTTTTTAGTATTTGAGAACAATGAATTTATATTCTTTGAATGGAATAGCTAAGAATACAATAAAGTGGAAACAAAGTAAAGCTGAACTTTAAATATTTCTTCAACATAAATGTGATCTTATCTAAAATGATTCCTCTAGGTTTATAAAAAAAAATTATGAAAAAAGATTTGGAATTAGTGTGTCTCTGTGTGTGCATGTACGTGTAAAGGGTACTTTGAAAAATTGGTAGAAAAATAGAATTGAAAGATAGTACAAGTATTTTCATAAACTTTTTGAATTATCTTCATATATGTATGCATTAAACTTTAAGAAATATTAACTCTCTGCATTGAAAGATAAGAAAATTATTCATCTTATGCTTTCTCCAGTCTCCTATCTGCCATATTTTAAATCTATTTTATAATTTTTATATCACTAATGCTAATACTATTTATTCTAGAGCCATAACTTCAAAGTTATTTTAGCTGTACATATAATAAATACTCATCACCAACAGTTTACCATTGTCTTCTATTTATTTTGAGTCATGTTATCAACAGATTCCAATTCAAAATCCTTTATTCTAACTTCTATAAGATGCTAATTTCTTGAGTTCTTATGAAGTGCTTGCAAATGCCAACTCCTTGAATTTTAGAGAGTTTATGTCCTTTTGCAGGAGGAGTGGCCCTACACAAACTGCAAGCTCCTGACTTGTGGCCTGTCACTCTCTCTTATCTCTTTAACTGTGGTGGCTGTACACTTTACACAGCCTCCAGTCCCTCAGTCTTTCCTAGCCTTCCCATCTTATTACACACATTCCAAAAAACCTAGCCTTTCTACTTACTTTAAATCATGCATGATCCTGCATTTCAACCCATTTAACAAAAATATCTTCTTCCTCAAGACTTTCAAATGTGTCCAGAGGGGCAGAAACTAGAAACAGGAGCATTCCTGGAGGGACATTAATAAGATGAGCCTCTGTGTCTTTTCCAAAGGAGACAAAGCAAATTGTCAGATCAAGCATAAGCCCCAAATATGGAAATATCCCAGTGACGGTCTCAGTCTCTAGAATAGGGTAATATCTCAGTTGGTGTATTACTCTGTTTCTGTTGTTTATAGCAATATACCTGGAACTGGGTAATTTGTAAAGAAAATGAAATTTAGTGCTTACAGTTTCTGAGTCCAAGGAACCCATCTGGTGAGGTGACCGTGCAGGGTACCACGGGGCAGAAAATGGTGAAGCAGAGAGAGAGCTCTTCACACACTCACTCTCCTTTTAAAGCCCTCAGAAACATGCCCGTGACCACCAGTATTAATCCATTGGCTAGGCATGGTCTTCTAATTATGTAATTATCGCCTCAAGGCCCCACCTTTCAACTACCATAATAGGATTCCCCACCCTCTTAACAGTCACAGTGGGGATCAAGCTACTAATACATAAGACCTGGGGACACAATCCATATCCATTGGGTACCTGGGCCAAAAGGCATCTAGCAACTATAAATAAAGAAAAAAAGTGATGAAATAGTTCCCTGTTTGGGGAAAAAAAAATATGCCAAAGGGACTGTCAGTGGGTACACCAAGCAAATGGGTGATGAATAGGAAGCCTGAATATGGCAGTGCCCTAAGGGTGTCCTCATGATTGTGCCTGCTACACAGATGTTACAGGCATTGGAGCTAGAGCACATGGGGACAGAGATGAAGACACAGAAAAATTGGTCCATGTTTAATTTACATCCCCTCTCTATTTCTTAGTATGTTCTATCAGTCCATTTCTGTTGCTAATACCAAAAATACCTGGAACTGGGTGATTTATAAAGAAAAACAAAATTTATTTCTTAGTTTCTGAGGCTGGGAAGTCCAAAGTCCATCTGGTGGTGGTGACAGTAAACCAGGGGTCTCACATTGCAAGATGGTGGAAACAGAGAGAGCAGAGAGGGAAAGACAGACTCTCTTCTCTCTTCCTTTAAAGCCCTCAGAACCACGCCCCTGACCACCAGTTTTAATCCATTCATTTATGGCACGGTCCTACAATCTAATCACCTCTTCAAGGCTCCACCTTTCAGTTGTTATAATAGGACTTCCCACCCTCTAAACAGTCACAGTGGGGACCAAGTTTCTAATACATAAAACTCGGGGGACACAATTCAAGCTTCAGTGAGTTTGGGGGGGACATAATTTAATACACTACATATACAATAGAATATTTTGATATATAATTGATACATAATTATATAAAACTATATCATATGTTAATGTAATTGTAAAGCTGGGGACTTTCATAACTAAAGCCAAAATGTTTCATTATTTTAGTTATACTAAGTTTCCATTTGTATTGCTAGGTCTAGGGCTCAGACCCTTCAAACTCATTGTACCTACTGGGTCACCAGACCCCTCAAATGCCAGATTGGGTCACCAAACCTCTCACACGCAGGTCCATGCTAGGTAATTGGGAAAGATCCTGGGAGCCATTGGCAGATGACATGAGCTCAGTCTTCAGCAGCAGCAGCAGCGGCAGCGGCAGCGGCAGCGGCAGCAGCAGGGGCAGCCTCCTGGAGGCCCTGGCACCAACAGCTTGCAGCAACAGCCTCCAGCGTCAGTAGCAGCCTCCCTGTTCCCCCCTCCCCCACCAGGGGTATACTGGGGGAGAGCACTGTAGATCAGAGCCACTCATCCTTTATACTTAAGTCCATAACCCAGGACACTGGAGCACACATGTACAATTAGACAATAACCAAGGAACAGCTGGGCACACGTGCATATTTACATCAAATGCTCAGCAAGATTCTGAACATCTGAGGGGCCATGACCATTTTTCTATACTTTCCCAGCAGTGGTATACTAACATAACATATAATTTGTTACCACCCAAATATCCAAGATGACGACTTAGAACTAATGCGTCCTGGTATATGGGTTTGGGTTAAACTTAATAGAAAAGCCTGGGAGAAGGTGCTCCCCACTGAAGGATGAGTCTTCGGGTGGTGGATGCTCTGGAGGTGTGTGGCTTATCTAGACACAGGTCCTGGCTGTTGGAAGTCAGGCCGGTGCATGCAACTTGACTAGGTTCCCAGGGGACAGCATGGACTATTGCAGTATCACCTACACCTGAGCTGAAATTTGTCCTCACCTTTTACTGGCTATATACATTTGGGTAGTTTAGTGAAGCTTGCTTTCTACTTCTGGGTAACAGAGACTATAAATCCACTTCAGAGTGTTAAATAATATAGGTAAATCATCCAGCATCTGGTAATTATGCCAGCATCCTCAGCTGTGGGTAGTGTGACTGTTGGCATTTCCACCACTGACAAGCTCTGGTTTATTCAACATTAAATCTGTGAATGACTCTTTATATCTGCTTTACTATTGCTGCAGCCCCAGCCTCACTCCAGCTGCACCCATCTCTAGCAAACGATCTCACTTCAAATTTCTGGGAGACTATAGAAGCTAGCTGATATGGGTCTTCTCTCCTTCTGTTCTCCTAACCTCAAAATGTATATCCAACCATCCTCTTTCCATCTTTTCTAAAAAGAAAAAAAAAAATGGTGTTTCTTTTCCTTGACAAGATTAAATATTCAAAAAGTACCTTTCCACTCCTTCATTCTCTTAAGCCTTGTTCCTTCTATGTGTATTTTCTTGATAATATGGCCAATCTCTGCCTATATGGTGGTTCTATTACCATACCTAATGAACAGACTCAGGTCTCCAAAATTCTACAAAATCTTTCCCTGAAAGTTCCTACCTCAAACTACTGTCCTAAGTCACTACGTTTTTTAATACCCTGATTCTTAAAATTGATTTGTATTAGCCATCTTTACTTTCTCCTTTTTACTTATGCCACATTTTATAATTTATAGACTATTCCATGTAAATTCCTGTTCCATCGTTTCTCATTCACCCACCGCATCTGTGTGCCCATCCTCCTTAAGGACTGTAACATCTGAAACTACTGAATCTTCAAAGTTCGTCCTGCCTCTCACAGTCCTCTTCTGCACAGATTCCTGTCTCACTGTGACCTATTCTTTTCAGCTTGTCTCTCTTTTCTATTTCTGTTCTTTTTATCCCATCAAATATAGTCATTATCCAAAAAAAGTATCCTATTTCCAGTTTCATTGAGTTTTGTTTCAACAATCATCTTTGTTTTATGTTTGCCAAATCTTTTGTCGAATGATTCTGACATTTTCAACTGCTCCTCAAGGTGTGTAAATTTAAACTCATCTTTCCCCCTAAACCAGAACCCCCCTTTGATACTCAAGCCACATTCAGAGCACTATCATTTCTCCCCTTTATTTAGGCTCAGAATAATAGTGGTATGTAAGAGCTTTCCATTTCCTGTCATCCTCCCTCAAGCAGATGAGCCAGGCAAATCTATTATTTTGAATTACATATTGAATCCCTTTTTAAGAAAAATCATCACTACTACTGCCTTAATTTAAAAACTCAGTATTTTTCATGCACACTATCTCAATAACCTAAAAATCATTCTGTAAATGTCAACTAATGAAATCCTGAAGCTCCCTCCACTCTGCCTTCAGTGAAAATGTCTATGGATCACTGAAATAAACAAACTTCACATTTTTACTCTGTTCCTAAAGAATATAGATCGTGATGCAAACCCAAAACCTTTTCCAGGGTGAGGAAGACGAGTAAAGACTGAAACATGCTGAATGCAGGGTGTGTGCTCCATGGAAAGAAAGCAGCCGCTGCTCTGTTTTCAACGTGCTGCTGCCGTGTGGAAATGTGGTTTATTAATTTCAGATCTTCAATTTATCAAAAGACTCCAGAAATCCAAACTTCAGGAATGTCATAAATCTCCTGGTTTGATAAAGTTGGTTATTTTTTTTTTTAACTATGTGTAAGTCAAACGATTAAGTTTTACTGGTTAGATCTGGCTCACATCTTTCATTCTGTGCTCTGCATGCCCTTGCCCCAAGTTTTTCTCCAATATTCTTATATAGGATGAACTCCAAAAAGATTAACTCACTATTTACAATTTACACTGTTTGTTTTCACTTTATGCATGTAAAATTCAGGACAATTTTTCTCCAACTCTGATTCCCTTTCTTGTCTCCAGTTCATGTCAAAGCATGGTTTGAAATGAATATTGAATTATTCTTTTATGTTATCTCTACCTCCTGTGAACCAACTTTTCTTGATTTCTTTCTATATAATGTACATTAAAAAACATAGGGATAAGAAACACCTTTTTGTTAGACATATTACCAAATAAATAATCTTTAAAGTCTTTGTGACTATGGTTCTCAATGGAGTTGGCACTGTTCCCTAGAGAACATTGTAGAAATTAGTGGAGTTGGTTTTCTTTGTCATAATTATTTTGGTCAGTAGGGTTTGTTGCCATTTACTTGTGTAGCCAAGGGAGGCTAAATCTGTAATACATATGACAGTTCTGCATTTATTTTTTTTTTCCATTTTTGTCTTTTTTCGTGACAGTTCTGCATTTATAATTGTCCTATGTCTTTCCCATCTTTCTAATGTCCTGTCAGACATTTATATAGGTTGAAAACCTGTTTAAAACAACCAGAGCTTAGACTCTAACAGAATTTCACAAATAAACTAATTTGTTGCATTATTTTAATAAACATGTTGCTTCTCAGGAATAAAACTACTTCATAGAATGAAGGAAAATTTTACTTTGCCTTGTTTGGATCTTTTATTGAGCACTGTTGTATTAGTCCATTTTTTTTGTTGCTGTAACAAAATACCTGAAACTGGCTAATTTCTAAAGAAATCATATTTATTTGGCTTATGATTCTGGGACAGGTGCATCTGGTGCAGGCCTCAAGCAGCTTGTACTCATGGCCAAAAGTGGCCGGCAGCGGGCAGGTGTGAGATCACATGGTGAGAGGAAGCAAGATAGAGAGAGGGGGAGGGGCCAGGCTCCTTTGAATAACCAGCTCTCCTGGGATCAAACACAGTGAGAAGTCATTCACTAACTCTGCCCCCTCATGCCCCCTACAGGGATGGCATTAATCCATTCATGAGGAATCCCTCTTCTATGACCTAAACAGCTCCCAACACTGCCACTTTAGGGATCAGATTTCAACATAGACTTTGGGGGTACAACATCCAGACTCTATCAACTGTCATCACCACGAAAAATCACATCCTCAACGGAAAGCTGCTTATACTATATGAGTGTCCAGAAAAATATACGTGTATAATTCTGTATTTTTAGCTGCTATATTTGCCTTGATTCTACATAGTAATATAAATATCTAAGTACTGTACTACATTTTAAGGTATTCACACATGAGCATGTTCATCTTAAAATATGTTCATTATATTCTAAATGAAAGAAAGTGAGCCAAGATGCTGGGTACAGTTCAAGCTTTATTAAAGAAAGAAATCTGCTGGGCTGTGTTCAGAGTGGCAGGCAGCCCAGGGCTGCCCTGAAAATGGGACAGCACCAGGTGTGGGGGTGGTAGAGCTTATAAAGTGCACCAAGGACTGGCTGATACCATCAAGGAGGGCCATTATGCTAATGCGGATCAGCACAGAGAACTGTGTCCTTGCAGAAGCAAAAGGGGTTTCTGTTTAAGTCAGGAGGCTTCTCGTAAAAGGGAAGCAGAGAGGGGAGGAGAGTGGGTAGGCATTGCCATTTTGTACTTGGGCTTGTCTAAAGTGTCGCTGCTTATGTTGTAGATCTATTACTAAATTCCTTGATCTTCTCCCTTTTTTATATAACAAAGCATAACTGATTTTATTTTATAAATTTTTAAAAATGTAAGTTTTATTATCTATAAAAATTGTTTCAGGATATTAAAGAGGCCATTACAAAATATTCTTTGTTATTTAAAAGGATAACGAAAGCTCACAGGGTTGAAAAAGCATGTTTCATGAGTACGCATTGTCCTGGGTGGGCTTTGACTTCCTCAGATTATTCACCCAAGAATAGTGAGAATATTAGATATGCCATTTAAAATGGATTAATATTTGAGGTCAATTTCATCGTGTTTAATGATGTGAGAAATAAAGTAAAGGAATTTAGTTCCCTTGCACCTTTGCTAAACAAGACCAGGTCAAAAGTCTGTCAGATGTGTCCCATGGAACTCAGGATTTATTCTTGTCTTAGTAATTAATTATCTCATGTTTTGCAATTGATGACATTTCTCTCTGCTAAATTGCATAATATTTGTTATTGCTCTTCTTATTTTTGTAACATACCCATTGTTACTCATTAATTTTAATATATCCATTGCCTAGCACATAGGAAGTTAGATCATGCAATAGAAACAAACTCTAACATAAGAAAAACTGGTTGTGGATCTTACCGAATGGATACTGGTGAGACTCACAAAATTCAATACAACATAAAACCTGAGGCTCAGAGAAACTAGAAACCGGAGTAGCACCATCCACTTTCAATGTCTGCATTTTAGAAGAAAGTGGATTCGAAACTTCTAGTTTGAGTCACGTTCTCTGTCCTGAAAACAACCAGTTGTGACCAAGGAAAAGGAAAAGTAGCTCTGTTAGAGTCTTTGGAGATACTGTTGGGAGCTGAACACTCACCCCAATTTGTGTCTATTATAAGCACTCAATACATATTTCTTTAATAGGTGAGTAAATAAAAAGAAATCTGTGGTAAAAAACAATATTTCACAATTTTTTCACTACTCCAGCTCATAAAAATGAAATTTGTAAGGCTAACACTGAACAAAATCATTTAATTATACTTTAAAAAAAAATTGCATTCACATTAAAACACATCTACCATGACTGAAAAGTAAAAAGAAAATATTTTGAATACATCAAGGAAGCATTTTTCAGTGCTTGGAACTTTCATTTTAAATTAATAAATGAGAATATTTTACAGCTGACTACAAGTTATTTTCCCCCAAATATCAGCTTGCATTGCTACATTATTATGTTAAACACTTTTCAAAAGTTCTACTAGGAAATGACTTGATTCACACTTTCTTCAGCATGGTGGCCTATGGCATATTCTTAGACCAAACAACAGTCCATTACTTCCTTATTTAAACAAGTCCTCAAAACCTGATATGACATAGTGATATGATTCACTCTAGTAGAAAATTTATATTGGTTGGAATATATTTTTTTCATCAGACTAAATGTCATTCATATGGGGTTATGTGGTATTATAATTTAAAATTGTTAAAATACTTGTGATTAAACAAAAAGGCAGTTAAAACTTTAATTTTTTAATGAAATTAAAATATACATTAAAATGGAAAAACACAAATTATGACAATTTTAATTTTGAACAGATAATTCAAATTTAAATCCAAATAGTTTAATTTTAATATAAAACTTTGCATTCCCTTGAATAAAACACAAACTAAAAAGAATTTTATAAAGTAAAAGAGTTTGGGGGCAAATTATTTCTAACCAATGTGAAAGTAAACTTTGTTAAAAATTGTCAAAAGTCTGAGGCTTCACCCTATTTCAATGCTAACAAGTTAGCCAACCACATGTTCATGAATGTTATAGAAGACACAAGACTCCACCTGAATTAGACACAAAGCATAGTTCATTACTCATAGCAAAAAACAGAAGCCAAGAATCATTTTTGCTCTGGTTCCCTGAATCCCAGTTCCCATGGGGTGATACAAAGAGGCTAAGTGAAGTAATCTCCATAAACTGTGGTGTCAAAGAGTAAAATTACAACAAATTTAGCTGAAGATCTCAATTGGGTTTATTGTGACTCTAGAACTGGGCAACCCATTATTCCACAAACTAGATTAAGTGTTCCAGTGAGCCAAGCAGAGGAGGTTGGTTTTATATGCAGAGAAAGGCAAAAGAAAGCAGAAACAAAGAACAGAAAGCGGATTCGTCACTTCAAAGTTACATTCCTTCTAAGGTGGAGACAAGAAGGCAGAACAATAGAAAAGTAAAATCAGGTTACTTCAGGCCATCTCTTCTGTGAAAGGATTAAAGCAGCAGGAACTTCATTATCATACCTATGGATGATTTAAATTGGCCTGTTGGGGAAAGTGGCTGTTACCTTTCTTCTAACTTCTTGGAAGGTCAGACCAAAACTTAAGTCATGTGGAATTTAGCAGGGGTGACTCCACTTTGGTTTTTAGTCTGGTCTTTTGGGGCCTAGTGCAAGAACTTAGTCCAAAACAATAGCCTCTGATAATTTTTATTTAACAGTGGATTGTGCAAAAATAGAAGAACCTTGAGCTTAAGGAACACAAATCTTCTATTATGGGCTGTAAGCAAGCATATCCTTTGCTCCAAGGGAGGACATCACCTCTATCTTCTAAGCCTGTGCCCTACAGAAACACTACTCAATTGTCTGGAACAGAGGGCAGTCTATGTCTCTGCTCATAAAACATGCAGAAATGCAAGGAACACTTATAGAGAACTGTTTCCCTATGACTCATTGAAAATCTTCCCCAAATTTTCCCCAGGTGTCCTGGTCAAGGTACAAAAGACTGTCTGAGAGCAGAAAATTCATGTGATATAATTTTGACTTGTTAGTTCCCCTCAATCTCTAATGGACAAGCGGTTTGAGAGTCCAATAACCATTTTCAAAAACACTACACTGCAGAATACTGAAACTTGTGGTTTCCGACAAAATATATAGTTATCCTACTAGAAGGAATTAACATATCACCAATGAGGTCATTTTTTATGGCTTATACTTTTATTGAGCTATTGGCAAAATCTAAAGTGTGGTTTGATTTTTATTGTTATCACCTCATCTAGTGCTTTATTTTCTCTCTTGATTTCTTGAGACTTACTTTTGTATTAATACCAAAAAAGTTATTTCCACTTAATTATGCATTTTTCCTTACTGATCTGAATAACTTTAAGTACCCCCCCACATTAGAAGCTATTAGTTTGGATTTTAAAGCTTCACATATAATGCTACCCAAAGAATTATGTCCAAATTCACATGTGTATTGGTTTATTTCACCTTCACAATTAATTTGAATATATTAATTTGGGAAATTTGTGTTGCTTAATTGTCAGTGCTTTATCTCCATCTGGTTTTAAAAATAGATTTGCAAAAGAGTTATACTAGATTGCCATTCTGTCCAATATGGTAGCCATCAATCATATGTCTATTGAGAATTTGAAATGAGACAAGTACAAATAAGCAACAGAATTTTTAATTTTACTTAACTTTAATTAGTGAAAATTTGAATTTAAAAATTGATGCTCGGGGGCCGGCCCGGTGGCGCACTGGATA
>NW_007733971.1:19722-34479 GCF_000696425.1 Galeopterus variegatus
GGGTTGTAATCCCGTTGCCGGTCCCGGTCCAGTACAGGGGCGACATTGAGGGTTGCGATCCGTTGCCGGACACGGAAAAAGACAAAAAAAAAAAAAATTGATGCTCAATTTAGTTATTTGAATACTTTTAAGTATGTTTGTAATAATTGGGGTATATGAATTTACTTTTCCAACAGTAAATTTAGTGAAATCTAAATACAGATAAATTATTTTCACTGAAAATTGAGCATCTGAAATGAGATGTGTGTGTTATAAGTGCAAAGCGAAGAACAGACATTGAAGAGAGGTGTTTTCAAATTACGTATGGGGCTTGCAATATGTCAGACAGCTAGAAGATCTCTATGTGACCATGGTTCAATTACCAGAAATCTGGACAGATATGCTAAATGATTTTATTAAAGTAATCATAAGTACCTTTCAGTTTTATTAAATATCTCTTTATTGAGAAACGATTCAAATGATAAGAAATTTAAGCTAATCCAACTTGACTAATCTGTGTTTTACCTAATGAAGATTCTTGTTAAGCCTCACTGTGCTAGCCTTTCTTAGTGATGTTTAAATCTGATTCTATGTGGAAGCATCAAAACTACTCCTATATAAAATATGATAACATTATTAAACCACAGGATAGTGCTATATCCACAGCATTTCGGTGGCAGGTTTAATTCAATCCACCACTTCTATTTTTAAAATATTCAAACCAAAGGAGCATTTGACAATGTTCTTTTCCCTCTGGAATAAATTCTGCATTTTCTACCCAATTGGATAGTGTATCAAATCGATTGAGAAGTGTGCCAACACAAATGCAGCTGCTTAGAAATGAAAATGTTTGCTGTGTATAAACTTCAAACTGTGTCCCGTAATATGTTAAATATTAAGTTCACCCACGGAGAAAAACCCAGGGGAACAAGCTAAGGAACTGAAGACTCCATCACCCCTGACCCCAGAATTCATCCCTCCCTCTTCTCCCAGCTTTCATTTCCTCTCTCATGGCAGTGCCAAGAGAAACATCGGACCCAAATACAGAATTCCAGAACTGTAGATCAAGGAGGAAGATGTCTCTGATTACCCCAATTTGTGTGTTGTGCAAATGTAGGAAAATGGAAGCATTAGTAAGAGGAAAAACAAGTAGAAGGCGCCAAATCTCATCCATAGATGCACCTTTGCTTTTGGTCTTCTGTACTCTAATTTCCAACTGTTTTTCTACCACTTCTACTGTTTATTTCCCAGTTAGTTTTAACTTCTTTTTTGCCTCTACTTTCCAGTCTGACGGACTGTATTTACCCTTTTGCTTGCCAAATGATAAGATTTATATATCTATTTACCTGATGAGATGATGGACTGATTTTTAAATTGTTCTATTCTTGAACATCTTTCATGGGCATTAAACTCACCGCTGTATTTATGTGCAGAAGTCTCATCATTACTCAGTCGTGAGGGGGAAAATAAAAAGAAAGAAAACCTTGCTATCTGTTCTAATTAGTTTAAGTTGTCATAATAGAGGAGCTAATTTCTGGTAGCCCTCAGATACTAAAGCTGAAATATTTCAGCCTTTTGTAGAGAATGCCAAGTTTAAAAATCTTAAATGTTTTCTTTAATAAATTGTGGATATTGGGTGGCTTAGGAAGTATTTTCTCTTTCTTCTGTTTAATATTCTAGAATTCTATTCTTCCTGATCTAGCTTTAAAGATAATTATGAAATAAACAGTGAACTGTCTTTAAATATCATTGATTCTCTGGAAGTTTAAAAATATTACTAAGTTATTAAGACATTGTTTCCCTTCATTTATTCAGAGGCTAATTCAACCTGGAAGTAAAAGTTTTGATTGAATATTGATTCTGCAAGCTAAATTAAAACTTGAATGTATTCTATTTAAAGTTGATAATTAAAGTATAAACTATGAAATTATATAAGGTTATAATTTTGCCTCTGTGTAAAAATATTCATCATGTTGAAGGGAAAATACATTTATCACACCTCCCCTGAGCTGGAAGGTCCTCTTGTGTGTGTATGCCCCTATATCCAGTAAAACTAGTACTACAGGTCTTGTGGCTGAACCAAATCTCAACTTGGTCTCAAACTTTAAATGTTTAAGAAGGCTTTGCACATTTTCTTCACTCTGATCTTTGAAGAAATTATATGATCCTGTAGTGGACTGAGGAATTCCCCCCCCAAACTCACTGAAGCTTGAATTGTGCCCCGACTTTTTATGCATTAGAAACTTGGCCTCCACAGTGACTGTTAAGAGGGTGAAAAATTCTATTATGGTAATTCAAACATGGAGCCGTGAGGAGGTGACTGGATTGTAGGGCTGCGCAATAGTGAATGAATTAAAAATGGTGGTTAGAGCGTGGTTCTGAGGGCTTTAAAAGAAGAGGAGAGTCTGTCTGTCTCTGTGCTCTGGCTGCTCCATCATTTTCACAATGAGATACCTTGCTGTCACTGTCGCCACCAAGAAGACCTTCACCAGATATGTTCCCTGGACTTTGGACTTCCTAGCTTCAGAAACTGTAAGCAATAAATTTCATTTTCTTTATACAATACCCAATTCTGTGTATTTTGTTATATGCAACAGAAATGGACTAATACAGATCCTCATATTATCAACCTTATATTGGAGGATCTTCATATTGAGATTTGCAAAGCCAACTTCCAATTGCACAGTCATTCAATAAGGACTTTCTCATCCCTTATTCTCTTAAAAATACCCCCTAAAATCCAAGTAGGATGAGAATAAACATACAATTTTCACCTTCACAGAAAATACATATTTACTACCATCCACAATGTGGACAGAGAGAAGGCAGAGGCATGGCAAGTGATGTGGCGTGGGAAGAAGCCAAGGCCTAAAAGCCAAAAAAGAAACCAGCAAAGACAAGCAAGCCCTTCTTACTCTAAAAGTAGGAGCAGAACCAAGGTGGAGTGGCATGAGGAGAGAGACATTTGTTAAAAGTCAACATAAGAGGCTGCTGGTCCTCATGTCTACCATGCACAGGCAGGTGCTCACACATCCACAGAAGCCAGTTGTGGTTTCAAAAGAAATTGAAAGGATCAGCCCTACCCGGAGCAGAGGTATGAGGTATAATTACATAAACCCTTTATGCTGCAGAGTAAAACCAGCTATGCCCTCCCTCTGCTCTGAACACCACCTGCAGGTTCCACAGCCATGTAGACATCTGCAAAAGCCTTATCTGGAGACACTGAAGAGTCGGCCATGAATCCATTGTTGTCAGCTGTGGTTACCGTGCAATTCTTAGGAGGAAGGAAGGTGACAGGGAGCTGCTGTTTTCCCTAGTTTTTATAATTGCATCAATTTTAGTACCTTTTACCTTTTTGAAAGTTATGTCAGTATACTATCTTGATAAAAACTAGAGAATATAAAAAATCAAAATAACAATCTCAGAGGTTAAACAGCATGGAAATGGACCCATTGCAAGAAGAGGTGAAAGACCAACCTGCTCACACCAGACACCGCAAAGCTCACACTCCTCCACCTCAGTGATGCGGACCCCTAACTCCCTTTTCTTCATTTACAAGGGTACTTCAAACAGCTCATGGAAAGATTCATACTATCTTTCAATTCTATTTTTCCACAAATTTTTTGAAGTACCTTCATACACACAATAAGAAATTAAAAGTAAAACTATTTAGCTTGTCTTCAAAATTACTAAAGATTGCAACATTCAAAAATATATTTTAAAAATATAATTCAGTTTACAACAGTAACAACTTAACTACTTGACATTTCCAAAAATTATTGTCAATTTTTCACTGAGCCTTTGAGTAAAATAATCTTCAACTTTTCTTACTACATAGCTGGATAGAAAATAGTTTTCTGCTATTACCACAAAATAGCCACTATCTCTCAGCCAGCAGTGGAGCAAAAACTAATTTAAAAATTCAAAACATAATTTACAACACTAGTCATTTTAAAATCTATTTTAGTCTTTGTGGTTCTTTTTACTTTGATGCTACAAAATCAATATGGCAATAACTTATGCATTCAAAAATACTTAGTAGTTACCTAAAATGTGTTGGATACTGGGGGAAATTCATTTTTAGTGGCAAAAACAGACATATAATCAAAACTCAATATATAATGAAGGAGGCAGTTTTCCCAGTAGGTCCTGCAGAGTTTGGGGAACTGGGAATTGCAGAAGTGGGGATATCAGAAGAGATGTGAAAGAAGCATCCATGCAAGTTCACCAAGGAGTTAGAGTAAGAAGAAAACAAGCAAGATTATCTGTGTCATGACACCCAGGGATAAGAGATCATGGTATCTTCAAAGAACTGTCGAATCAAATCATTTATTTTGAGTGAAACCTTGTGTTCATTGGCAAAATGTGATATCATAGAGAAAGGCAGGAGCCAGATCATGAAGAGCCTTATAGGGACTGTTAAGAAATTTAGTCATTATTTTGCAGGTAATGAATCCTTGAGGGTTTTTATTATTATTATTATTTAATAACAATTTTAAAGGAAAATACATATCATCAACTTGGAGAATTAATTAAGATTACCAAACTTAAGCAGTGACATGAAAGAGAAATAATTGAGTGGATTTGAAAGTTTTTGGTCCAATGGAGTGTGATGGGTGAGCCACAGGGAAAGGAGGAGGGAGAATAGAGCCGTGAGGGGTCTAGACGAGACATTCACGTGGATCTTAGCATTCTCTGAGAACATAAATATTAGATATTAAGTGCGCTTTTGCATCTAGTGTGTTTGTCTGTGGAATGTTTATGAATTCAATTTTAGACGTTCATTCATGTATTCAAAAATATCTATCGCACATATTCTATATACCAGAATCTTTGTTACATAACTAAATGTGTATCTTTATTTCATGTGAGATACCTCAATAAAGATGGGCAAGAAATATACTCTGAACCCCAGCCTGGACAGAAGTATTGCAATTTTGGCTTTTATACTATCTATCATGTATAAATGCATGAGGCTGGTGTGAGTTTTCTCGGGGAAAACTAAGAACTAAGGCAAATTCATTTTACTTGAAGATACTGTAGATAAAGAACAATAAATACACTATATTGGTAAGAAGGCTCACAAAGTTGAATGGAAAACTGTGAGAGAAAGACATGTTTAATTGAAAAATCTTGCATTCTGCTATAATATATTTATCATGAACTTTACATTAATAAAGCAAATAAAATAAACACTGTCTATGCTGGTCTTGTCAATTATAAAATAATTATATTGCTTCTTTATTAAAAATAAGGAGATTCAGGTAATATGGATAGAATATGTGTATCTGAAACATAAAGCATTTAATTAATAGCTTTTATTCTCTGGATTTTTAAATAATGTAAAGACATTCTTACTGTAGCTATTAATGTTTTACTGTGGAAGGTTAAATTTTTCAGTCTATGTCTATGTCCCAGAACAAAACAGAAATATGTAAGAAATGAAATGTGCCTGTTCAATCGTGATAAGTTTAGCAGCAGACAAACTACTAGAATGCCAAAATTTGTGGTTGATTTAGCTGAATCTTATACCTCGGGAAAAATGCCTGACTGAAGGCAAACTTGTGCAGGTAAGTCCAAAGACAGAGGAAATGGCAGGAGACTGTGAGAATGGAATCTGTTTCCATATGCTCGGCTATGCTCTTGGCAGATAACAAACGACCCCCAAATCTTCCAAATCAGAAGCTTACGACACAGGCTTATTACACATCATGTTACAGTAATGTCACACGCCCATTGTCTGCAACCAACGATGCAGGCGGTGAAGCGGCTCCTATCTGCTCATGGCCAGTCTCCCGGTTGTGGGAAAATAGAGGCTGAAGGACCAGGAACTTTTACTTACATGTTTTCTTTGAAGAGACATGAGTCTGTTCTGCAAACATTTCACTGGCCAAAGTGAATCAAGTGGTGAAGGCTGATGGCCGTGGATGGGAAGGCACAGATCTCCAGGAGGAAAGCAGACCTCCAGGCAGCAGGAGTGAATGTTCGAGCAATAATAAAATCTGAAATAGAATCTATGAAAACACACGTAACTGGAGTAAAAGGCGTTATCATAAAAACTGTAATACCAAGTTTCTCTCAGGGTCATGACATCTTAGAAAATAATCAACAGATAAAAATGGAAAAGTTAAGGAACTGGGAGCCAGATTCAATGTCTAATCTCAGCAGAGTGATTGTAAATGAGTCCCACTGCTTTCTTGCCTGGCTTGTTAACTTCAAATCTGAAAATTGCATCAGGCAATCTCTTATTTCCACTTCTATTTTCAATACTTGACATATAATCACAGTGTTATTTCTTTGTCTCTCTCTTTTTTTTCATTTACAAGCATTTTCATTCACTTAACCTCATTTATTTCTCAAAAGAACCAAGTATGTTTATTATTTAACTGTTAAAAGTGAAAATTCAGTAACTTATCCAAAGTCAAGCATTTTAGAAAGAGATGGATACAGGGCTGTACTCTCTCATTCTGCAATGCTTCCTTGAAATTGAGCACAATACTTATTTTAAAAATTGATAAGGATAAAAATTATCTTAAACATACACTCCATTTTGAATGCCTGATTAAAATCTCCTAGTTTAACATATTTTTCTCTGCAGTTGATTTCCTTCAGGTGGCTGTATAGAATGCAAACTTTTAATATTTCATTCTATGACCAAAGTTCAGGGTTAAAAGATGTTGACAAGTGAACAAGTATTAATTATCCTTTAATAATAAAATACTTTATTTCAAAATGTTCATTCATATCCAGTTCCTGGCTTCTAGAGGTCGTTTTACACTCAAGAAAATTTGCTGAATTTTGCAAAATGATAACATTGCTGTCTGTTGCAGTAAATTTGGGTCACAGAGAGTGAAGAATACTTTTACTGTGTGATGTTTGCTGTACTGGACTATATTACATCTTTCATATTTACCTAATGCAATGCTTGGTGAGACTCACTAAAATATTACTTTTTAAGTATAAACACTATTGTTTCACACCTTACCTGGGAAAATAAGGAACGGGCCTTTAAATAATTTCACAGTTTGGTTTGTATGCAGTTTTTGATGACTAAGTATTGGGTTCATTTCACATGGGACTTTGTGTTCCTTCTGTGTTCCACTGAAATCGTTATTCACATGAATCCCAGGCCTCCATGTGAAGCTCAGTTGAAGCAGCTTTTGCACACAGTTTGCATGTAAGGGATCATGTACAGAGTGACTTCATCTGTACTTTATAAAATCTGCCTGAATTTTAAGATTGATTGTTTTTCGTGAACCATGTCTGTGCTTTTGAAGTAACCTACTTTATTTTATTAAATATATAATACATTTCAGAACATAAATTTTCAAACATCCTTTTATTCTACCCTTAAACTTATGGTTTGGAAAACAGATTTATCCAGAGATACCTAACAAATAAAATAGCAGGTCACTAACCTGAGGGAAAAAAAGGTGAATATATGAAGAGCACAGAGTTAAACAACCTGAGATGGGAATTCAACCTCAGAAGCAATTTGCTCATTTCCAAAGAGACTCCACATATGAAATAGGCAAAAACTGATCTTTCTGCCTTTCTACATACATACGTACATGCATACATTCATACATAACTGGGAGGATTTGCCAAAACTGGATAATTTCATCAGTTCTAAACATTACAAAAAGTCAGAATGTTTTTTGTGTTAAATAAACAGTAATATACCCATGTGTTTGTTTTTATGTGTCAGTAGAAATAATAGAATATGGTGCACAGTACGTTCAGAATAAGTATGTTGAGAACCGTATGCTAAAGTGAGAGGGCACTCTGCTCCCAGCCACTTCTGCACCTGTGGCCTTTCCTATGTCAGACATTGGTCATGGTTTTCCTAAAGCCTTCCTAAATCATTACAGATGTGAAAATGGTCTTTGAACATATACTCGAATAAAATTCTAAACCTTATGCCGGATGTCTTTAGTTTATCAACATGGTTCCTGATTTTAGTGATAGTAGCTATGTTTAGACATAACATTAAATCATTGAAGTGTAATGTTTACTTTAAAACAGCCATTAGTTTGACTATTTTAGATACCTCATATAAGTGGAATCGTGCAGAATTTGTCTTTCTGTGACTGGCTTATTTCACATAGCAGAATATTCCCAAGATTCATCCAAATTCATAAAAGCAGAAAGCAGAATAGTGGTTGACAGGGACTGAATGGAGGGAAAAATAGGGAGTTCCTGTTCAATACATGTACATTTCAGGTTATACAAGATAAATAAGTCCTAGAGATCTGCTGTACAATATTTTGCTCAGGGTAACAACACTGCATTGTACACTTGAAAATTTGTTAAAAGCATAGTTCAATAAAAACAAAAAATATGTATACATTTGTTAATAAAAGGCAACAACTGAACAGGCATTGGTTAAGTGCACATCCTCTGACATTAGATTAAGGAGGAAATGCAAACCCAATCCACCTCCTATTAGTTGTGTGAACTTGGGCAAGTCGCATAATCTGAGACTCAATTTCATCATTTGTAAAATGGAGATAAAATATGTTCTTCTAAAAATATGTTCACTGAGAGGATTAAATTAGATAAGTATAAAATAGAGCTTAGTATTCCTGTCTTCAAAAAGTATTTTTATTTAGCCTAAATTAGAAGATAAATATCTTCTATTATTTAAAAATGCAAAGGTGGACGAGTATGATGAGCTGTTCCACGGGGCAGAAATAAACAATGGACCATTCCACAGAGGCATAACAAGGATTTTAAAATTTAATTTAATGTTATTTCATTTTATTATCAATTAGAGAAGTTTTAGCTGCTTAAGAAGAAAAGCCTAAAATAACAGAGACTGAAAACCATAAAACTTTATTTTTTTTTCCAGTAAAGAAATCACAGTATTAGCCCAGTCTTGCTATGGCTTCTCCATAGTAACCAGAGGCCCCAGTTATGACAGCCCTCTCTTCTGCCCCACCTGGCATGTCGCTCTTGACATCTTCATCCAGCATTGCTGCTGGAAGTTTATCCACGATCTCCATGTTCCAAGCAGCAAACTGGAAGAAAGATTGAAGCATGGCGTTTGCACTCTTTCTCTGGGGACTTCACCAAAATTTCACAGTACGCTTGTCCTACATCTTAGTCACATGGCCACAAGGGAAGCTATAAAAAGTCATCCTTTAAAAGAGCAGCAATGTGCCCAGCTAAAATTTAAGAGTCTCTTATTGAATGAAAAAAAGAAAATGGAGATTGAGGTTGGCAATTAGGGATCTCTAACACATTTATTTAATGATTTCCCTTATATATTTATTCATTATTTTTTTTAGAAAGTAACCATCATTTATTAGAGATTCATTATGTGTCAGTCAATCTCCTTGCCACTGTGACTCTCAACCTGAATAAGTCATGAAAACTGAGTGTTGAGAGAGCCTTGGAGATAATGGATCTGAATCAGTGCTACTCAAAGTGTCATCTGCAAACTGTTACCTAAGTGCAGTGAAATATGTGCAGATATTGAGAGTGTTTATAAATTTTTATAGTTGTTTAACAGAGTAGTTTATGCCTGTTAAATCTCATAATAAATTGCTAAGACTTACCTTTTACATGATTTTTGGATTTTACTTTTCCTATGTACTTTTCTTATATTTTAAAAAAAGTATTGGTCCCAGATGGTTTGAAAACAAAACAAAACAAAAGAAGTCTTTTATCACATATGAGGAGTCTTCAAAGTGTTCATGGAAGGATTAGTATTATCTTTAAATTCCATTTTCCATGAACTTTTTGAAGTATCTTTTTATCATTGAAGATATGCTGATTCAAAACAAACAGTAAAGACCATGTTGAATCAGAATATGTTTGGCAGTGAGGGTCCTATTCAGCCTTGAGGTTCATATACTATCACATTTTGAGGGTATATTTACTTTATTTGAAACTTTCCTACAAGTTCGAAGATAATCCAAAACAGGTGATCTGACAGTCCCTATTTCAAAAAGAGAAAAAATAGTATTGTCTTTGTTCTGAATAAATGGAATTCTTCCAACTAAATGCAGTTCCTCTTGAGTTGGCTACCGCTACCCAAATATTAATTTAATCATTCTAGTTACATAATGTATATTGGGTGGGAACAATAAAAATGTAATAAATAAAGCACATATAAATAATAAGCATATAATAGAAATCACTGCAATTTGTAAAAAGAATATCACAGTTGCATTTCTCAGACCATATTCTGTTGGATTTTTGCCTTCACTGTGGAGTGAGTTTCTTGGTCAATCATTCTCACCGTCCTCATATCCATTCTCTGAGAGTACACCTTTATTCAGTCTTTCATGGATATATCTGAGAGAGGAATGCAGACCAGAAGATAGCAAACGTGTGTTGTCAGCTATGTGCCAGGCTTACATGACAGAGAAACAATTTCCTTAAAACCTTCATTGAGTGTTGGTTGAACAAAGGTGCAACTGACGGAGTCGGGGATCTCCATTCATTCCTTATGCAGATCCTATGCCTCTGCCCCACAGGCAATTTAGCTACTGATTTTATCACTCAGCCAATCCTGGTTCTTCTGCTCCCATCTTGGCCTCTGCCTCTGAAATAGGGATATGTTAAGGAGGCTGAATTACACTAGCAGAACTTGACTTTTTTCCAGTGTGATCATTTTATCCTTTATCAAACAAGAAATACTTAGAATAATTGTAAGATTGGGCTTCCCCACTTTTCTGACTCCTACATTGAAATCTCATGTCTCATGCTTGTCACTTCTGCTGCTTGGGGCGGAATATTTAACATATGTTTCCAAAGCTGCAAGATGCATTATTATGGTTTTTAGGCATATTGGTTGCTGACCACCAGCAGGGAGTATTTCTGAAAATCTGGGAGAGTTTTCTTTCTTCTCTTCCTGTGGGCCTGTTTGCGCAAACACTCATTTTCCTGTGGGATCTTATTGAAGGCTGAAAGTAGTAGCCAATGTCTTATAACTTTTCTATCAAGTTCCCTAAAGCTGTAGTCAAGAAACGCCCATTATATGCTTACTAAGATACAATAGGCATTATGTTATCTAGCTTTTATGTGACAGGATTGAGTACTTACCTTTCTTAACTCAAAAAAGTATTGACAGTTTTATTTTCAGGCAGTCTCCATCCTTACAGACAGCAGACTTGGAGAGAGGGGAGATTTGAAAAAAAAAAAAAAAATGTTTAGGATCTATAAAGAACCCTGAATAAACCCTGGGCAAACCCAGCTTTAACCATTTCTGGACTAACTCAGTTACCCTGAGTCCTGTACCCATTCCCAAAGTGCACAAGGCCCAGCTGTCTGGAAGAGTGTTTGTCCTCAGACTGATGCAGAGAGGGAAAGGCCTCTCCCAAAGGGAACTGAGAAGGACTGTCAAAAATCAGCAGATTTTCAAAACAGAGGCTTAACTTAAGACATATTAAGTGAACACATTATGATCAAAAGTGTTAAAAGTACTAAACATTAGTTAAAATTATGCTATTCATTTTTGTTATACTATATTTTTTTATGTATTTGTGATAATAATATTTATTAATGCATGAGAAAATGCATTTCTAAATTCTTTTTTCTCCCCCAGAAGCATTTTCATGAAAAAAAACAAGCCACAGAAAGAACTGAGAGCAGCAAGCCTTTGGCAAAATGTCCTATATCACTCTCCCTCCTGCCACTCTCCAAAATTGAAATGCCTGTCACCAAAATTGGTTAGCGTATATTAATTCAGCATTTTCACTAGAAAAAGCTTGCATAAATAATAATCATATTACCTTAAAGTAAGAGGAAATATTTTCCTATTTAATTTCCACTTGATCATATGATTTTAACTTTTATTATAGGAATCTATGCAAATTAAAAGAGGAAGTCTGAAAGGTAATAGTGAGTCACAGACCTAGATATTCAAGCATGGAATAGGGCTGGGGCTGAGGGAAGTAGACAGTGGGAGGTGTGGGTTGCCATGGGCTGGGTGTTGGGATATATACTGGGTTTACTGAAAAGAAAGTTTTTCTATTTTTCAACAGAACCATTGATAGGCTCTGCTAAAAGCTCTGCATGCCCTATATGCATATTAACCAATGAAGTTCAAGACTGGCTTTGTATCCTGCACTCATAGAATATTTTAATGAATAGAGATTAGTAAGTCTGGCAACAGTGTTTTCCTGGCAAACATCAGCTACTTTTTTAAAAGTTTGGAAATAGCAAATCCTGATTACATACCAAGAACATTCACCCTCCTAATGTTTTAAACCATGCATATTATAATATGGAATTAATGCATCATTTCTGATTCATTTAATCTTATCTCATTACAAGGTTATAAGAACAGTGTTATTTTATAGTCTAAATTGCTGTTGAGCTTTTAAATCAGGCATTTTAAAAAATCCAAAAATAATAGTTTAATCAGGTGTAAAAGCAACTTGAAACCTGCATGATCTAAGCTAGTTGAAAACATGGATTCCATGAGGCTCACATTGGCTCCATACCACACATTCCTCTGTAACTACGGGATATAATCTTGCCAATCAACACCAGGGATCTTTCTCAGTCTTACATTTACAAAACTTTTATAATGTCCATCCACTCTACAATCTTATTATTTTAAATTTTGACTATCTTAAATTGTAAATATTTACTCAAATTTCCCATATAGATAAATTGCTGTCTGGGATGTTAGTCTTTTTGTGACATCTATAAAATATTCCAGTGATTTGTGGTACACTTGATAAAATAATTCACTTTCAAGATACTCAACTACTCTCGAAAACGACATGCCTTAATTACTGTCAAACAGTATTATCAACACTAGTAGGCATAGGAAGTTACTCTATTCTTCAAAAAGTTCTCAAATAAATGCAATACATCAGTAATTCCTTCCCTATCATCCTAACGGGAAGTGAGGGAATTAGAGCAAATACTCATGTCATTAAAATTATGTTAAATACGGGCAAAAATATGGTAAAAAGAGTAACTCTGAGTTGATATCATGATGCTACTATGACTGTATGTAGATTAAAACTCTTAGTAGGGTGTACATAGATAGAGGAAAGGCCATTGCAAGTAGTGAGAACTGTTCCAAATGCATTAATTCATTACCCATGCATTCAATTCATCAGCATTGGCTAATCAACGAACATGTATTGATCACCTTGAATGTGTTTGCTAGCATGCTTCACAAGAAATGCCAACCGCATTCTGGTGATCAAGACAGAAACATACACAATTCTAACCAACCGATAGGATTTATGATAAATATGTAAAGTTTTAAAGAAACAAATAATTAGAACTTGACAGGTCAGAAAAATCTTCATTAAAAGGGGACGTTTTTGCCAAAACTTACGAAATTTGAGTAGGTTGTCAACCAAGATGTGCGGGAAGGGATTCTGCAAAGGGATTAATACCCACAGGACTCTTAAAGGTGCCATACAGTGGAAGAGCGGGCACATGAGTTCCTTCATGAATTCATCAGTGTCTAAATCAATAAAATTAATTTCCTTAGCACTGTGTCCTGTGATTTTATTCAAGCTATTGCAATAAGGAAAGAGTTCATTAAAAAAAAAAAAGATTCTCAAAGAAAATGGAGAAAACTTTGAATTTTATGGAACTAGGTAGTTATTGACGAAGGGTAGAGGTGGATCTTATTTCATGATAGGACAGGATGGTCCTTTGCAATTAGCCTAAGAACATAAAAGGTTACAGGGATTACTTAACCTCTGCTAATCTCCCAGAGCAATGAGCTCAGATAAATTGAACATTTCAGTTAGAGAGACTCTGAGAAATTGACCTAAATTAGTAAAACTCTAACAGACAAATATAGGCCAACTTGCAGCTATTTTTAAAGTTTTAGTCCAGGAAAATGAAAGCAATTATTGAAAACAAATAAAGCCCAAACAATGCAGAACTGAAGATATAAGCCATTTTCTCACCCTATACACCCCCTAATTCTATTTTTCATTTAAGAAGTCTTGATTATATGTGTGTGTGTGTGTGTGTGTGTGTGTGTATAAAACATTATTGTGCATTAGTTTGAAAGCAAGTGAGATAAGTTGTGCAAAATATTGTGCTGCTTATTAATTTTACATTTTTAAAAATTATTTCAGAATTATACACGTACATCTGTCACGAGGCAAGGACATGAGGAAATTGTAGTGTTTTGAACTGTGCATGGACACAGTGGTGAAAGAGAGCATATGTGGAATGCTGCAAAAAAATACTGCTTTTTCTTTAATGTTCTAAAACTAAGAAGAGACTTACTCAACAAATATATGTTAATGAATGAATGCATGCATAAATGAAAGAAGAAATTCTGAAGTTTAAAAAAATAAACTTTGGGATATATATACTTATATATTTAAGTATGAATTAAAAATAAATATTAAAAACACATTTTAAAATTTAAACATAACTTTTATCTTCTATTCTATCTCAGAATGGCCGATGGCCTAATTTTAGGGGAATATCTTCCCACTGTGTGTGTATGTACGTCCACCAAGATAGACAGAGAGACATAGATACATACAGACAAGATAGATGTGTGTGTGCATGTGTATATATGTATAGACACGGATATGAATACTTCTAAAAGTTAGTGGAAAATAAAATTAAAAGATAACACAAATTTTGTCACGAACTTTTTGAAGACCCCTCATACATGGTTTCTACAGTAGGTAATTTTGTTTGGTAGATGCTCTGAATAATTACCTCCCTGACTGTACTTTTTCTGGTACTTTCTCAACTCATCCACATCTCCCCTCAATTCCAGGTTTGCTCAGAATCTCTCTCAGACTCCCTCTGAATTTCTATATTCTT
>NW_007733971.1:34866-35680 GCF_000696425.1 Galeopterus variegatus
CCCCTCAATTCCAGGTTTGCTCAGAATCTCTCTCAGACTCCCTCTGAATTTCTATATTCTTCCTTTAGATATGTTAATACATTTAATCCTTTAGAGTTAAATCCCCGTTGGCCCTGGAGGCATTCAGTCTCTTTAAATTGAATTTTCTTCTTTACATGTTGATTTTACAGTTTAATCTCCCAGGGCAATTTTATTTCCCTCCTTTACTGGTGCTTGAGGGATTTCTCACATCTAACTCTGTGCCAATTAGAGCATGGTGGCATGACAATGCATTTGTGTCTAAGGAACAGTGAGTGGCCTCCTGGAATTACAAACCCAGAGTACGGGGAGGAAAAAAAGACGGGACTGGAACGGTAAGTCAAGGATTTATTCAACAGACTAAGATCATTTGTCATGAATATTCGGCACTGGTGGATACTGGACTTTGTCACTGTAAGGTTCTGCTGTGGTGAACAGCATAAGAGCAGTGACATTCTACTATTTTGTCAAAGTGCCAGTCCAGCAAATCCCAAGTTGCCCTGCTCCTGCATTTAGAAATAGTTGTACAGGAGTGAGCAAATCTATGGTTACTAGAGGTGGGAGGGCAGAGGGAGAAAGGGGTTGGGGAGAGATTGGGTAAGGGGCACAAAGATTAATTACAATTTCTGATAATGAGTATGCTAATAGTATTGATTTGATCATCACATGTTGTCCACAGGTGATGACAGTCAACACTGTACTCCAAAAATATGTATAATCAATCATGTTTCAATAAAAAATAAATAAAATTAATAAAATTAAAAAATAGAAATATCTGTACAGAAGTCAATTATTT
>NW_007733971.1:36798-40295 GCF_000696425.1 Galeopterus variegatus
GTGTTACTGAATTTTACTTGGAAAAGTACATGCTGGGTGGCTATAAAACACACAAATGTACGCCTTTGAAAACTGAAGGGCTTGGGTCACAGCATGTATTATCCATCATTAGTATTCAACACTCACTTCAATGCAAGAACAGAAGGAGAAACCTCGAGAGATACTAAAAAATATCAGTATAAAGTGAGAAAAAAAGGTATTTCTGCAAGTGAAGTTAGAGTCAAGAAAGTACTTCAGTGAAAATATGATTGTGGGGTCTGTATTTATTCTTTATCAATGACTTTTACAGTAACACTTTACATTTATATAGAAAAAGGTGATTTCAGTAACTGGCAGCACTAGAGACTCATTCTGGGACCTGACAAATCAAGCTGTTCTTTCTGCTTCTCACACAGGGACTAATAGTAAAGCTTCCTAGGAATGACTTCATTGACAATTTAGTTCATGATGTGCAAGGAAGTACAGAATTCAGCTCACTCTCCCGGAACTATATTGACTCTTTAGTTCTAGCAGCAGCAAAAACAACTTGTTCTTGTGTAGAGCAAAGATTTATGACTTAAAAGAACACCAATGACAGACATGTTGAGAACAAAAGTGTCAATTTCATATAGTCTCTTTTCTCCATAAAACTGTGCTTACGGTCCATCTGATACACTGTATTTCTCAGTGATATAAAGAAAAATGTAAGATTCGATAGAGTAACATTGAGTCCTAGCAATCACAGAATAAAAATAAAACCTCTGTCATAACTATATAGTTTGAAACTTTTTTTCTCTGGGTATTAACTGCTCACGGGACTTAAATCGGGCACCTCAAAAATAGCAGAAAGAAAAGGAAGAAAAAGGAATTATTGCTTTTGATAGGAAATGGAAAGGCATTTTCTTTTCTTGATAGCATTGCAGAGTCATCTACTTTAATATTTTTAATTGGAAAATTTAAAGCAAAGTTTAAATCTGTTTTGAATACTAAATATGCACACTGTATAAAAATCTTAATACTCCATGCTAATGAAGATGAAATGAGTTACACACTCACTTTACAGAAACATTATATATGTGTGTGTGTGTGTGTGTGTATGACAATTCAGTCATACATAGGACCAGAAATGTATCCTAATTAAAATACAAAATGCAGAGCAATATTTATTGGATAAACCTCATCAAAAAACTACATGTAAAAGTGAAAACTAATCACTTAGATGTCCAGCAGTAGAGGGATTATAAATTAGATTATGATTAATCCATACAATTCCTGGAATTTTAATTCACATTTAAAAAAAAAATTACCCAAGTATCCTTAGATAACTACCTGTTTTGTGTGTGTGTGTGAATTTTCATTGCACCTATAAATATTTGTCAGTACACATTCAAAATAGTTATCTAGACTCCGTATAGATGATGCAGATAATTGTGATGATGATGATGATGATGTTGATCACCTGACATTTCAGTCATGGTTACGCTCTTGGCACATTGCATAGATAACATCCCAAGACTTCCCTTTATTGTTATCCCCAGAGGTCCCTACACAACGTGCCTGGGTATTTTCATGATTTTCTTTTTTCTTTTTCTTCTTCTTATTTTACCTCTTTATTTTCCAGGTGTACAATTTTCAGTAGCTTCTTAAGAAAGAGGCACATATGGTGTATCCTTATATGAACGTATCTGAAAAAGTCGTTCTTCTCACATTTGTGTGATAATTTGGCTGGGTTTAAAATTCTAGAATTTGAAATCTTTTTACGCAGTTTTGTAAAGCATTGTTCCTTATTTTCTTATTTCCAGCAATGCTATTGAGAAGGCTAATTCCTTCCTTTGCATGATATCTAGGGAGGTTTTCAACATCTTCTCTTTATCTGGAGTATTCTGATATTGCACAGTTATATTCTTAGGTACATAGTTGCTCCTTCTGGTAGAAAGACATTTGTTTGCTAAGCTTTAAAAATTATTCTTCTACAAATACATTCAAATTTTTTTCCCCTTTTCTTTCTTTATTTTTCTAAAATGACTCTCAGAACCACAGATGTGTGTTCTTTATTTTTATATTTTCCCTCATATTTCTCCATAAGTAAATATATTTAATCTTACTTTGAGGAAGAGTTTCTCATCTCATGTTGCAAAACATGTATTGAATTCACTTGCATGTCATATATTTACTTACAAAAGTTCTTATTATTTGATGATTATGGAATCTTATTATTCATTATGAGTGCAAAATCTTTGTGTGTATTAATTATGAGTTTCTTTCTACCTTGTCTGTCTTCAGTATACATTGTGTTTTGTTTCTTTAAATCTCTAATTTATTTCTTTGCTTTGGATTTTATCTTTCATATTATAGACTACAAAAAATCTGATGATACACGGTTGTCTATTCACTTAAAAATAGTATTATGCAGATTTTACCTAGATTTTTTAATCCCTTAGTTTTTGGTCACATATCTCATCCTGATACATCATCTATCTTTAAGTTCAGTGTCTCTTGCTTGCCCTTGCTTTGTTTCTTTTTTCTTTTTCCAGACAGAATTAAGCTTCATTATCCTACAAGGGCATAGACATAGAGAAAGCGTCCAAGAATGTAGCCTTTTGACAGCCCCAGGTGGAGCTGCAATGAGAAGTATGCAGACTTTCCATTTTATCCTCCTTTATAGCTCACACTTCATCAGCCTCCTCTGGAGTTCTGTGTCATGCCTGGAGTTCTTTCATATCAATCAGCCCATGGCTAACCAGTATGATCCCCCATGGGTACTTCACTTGTAGCTTCCTTGTCACTGCTGAGTGACTGACTACTAGGCCACTGGGCCATACCTTATCAGTTTTGTGGATCAAAGAATAAAGTCAGCAAAAATTGTGTGTACATATGGGGGGAGGGGAGGACTGCCCTATATTGATGTCGTAACCATTCTCACGCCCATTCTCTAAACTTCAACAGATAATTGACCCCAATTTTCACAAAGAAGATTCTACTGGGCTTGATTTCACTTCTATTCTACTCTCTCAAGACATAAAGTTAAACTTCCTTCTTATTGTCATTACAGGTATTGTTTCCCACCACTTCTCTCAGTCTGATCGACCCACTTGCACATCATTATTATTTAGCATCCACCTATGTCCTCTGAAATATTGTTTCATCATCTACTTCTTCCTGTTTCTATATCATCAGTCTCCCGTTCTTATTCAGTACAGTATTTTCTTTCAGTCTATCAATAGTTTTCCTCAAATAAAATAATATAAAAAAATTTATTCAGTAAATTCTTGATGGCTAAGATTGAGGTTACCTCTAATAGTATCTTATTTAAAAGCAAGGCTGTAAGAAAATTGTATATGTGTATATGTATGTATACATATATATATTTGTATGTGTAGTATGGACATATTAAATTATTTACTTGAGATACCTACATGTAAAATTGCTAGGTCAGGACTTTTGGGGGTTTTGATGTATATGGCCAACTCCTCTTTCAGAAAAGTAGTGAAAATGTAACCTCTCACCATTATGTCAGA
>NW_007733971.1:40820-42342 GCF_000696425.1 Galeopterus variegatus
ATATGGCCAACTCCTCTTTCAGAAAAGTAGTGAAAATGTAACCTCTCACCATTATGTCAGAACAAATCTCTTACAGACTTGCCAGTACTGGTCCTTAAACTTCTATCTAGTGTTTCTTAATCTAATCAGTAAAAGTTTTATCACTGCCTATTTTATCTTTCATCTTTGTTTATGTGAATTTTGTCAAAGAGTTTTTAAATTTTTACATACTCGATGATTTCCTTTAAAATTTCTAAGGTATTTAGAAGTTTTGTCCTTTTGAAAAATATTTTATTAAATTTCTTCTTTCACATTTTATTATTTCAGATTTCACATGTACATCTATTTTATGTGGGATTTATTTTGATGTAAGGTTTGCACTAGAAATCTAAATATTCTCTTTCTGAATGGTTAACAGTTGTTGGAACATCTTTTATTAAATAATCTTTCTCTACTGCTCTAATCGTCTCACTAGAAATTTATTTAAATTTTTAATTAAAATTTAGACAGATTCTGGCCTTTCTTTTCTATATAAGTAATCTACCTTAGAGGTGTTTAAACTTCACAAGACAAATTGTTTACTTTTTTAAAATATATAATGTTCCCTTTACAATCCTGCAATGAAATTCGTATTTAATATGACCTACTTTACACATTATTTCTAGAAATCAATAAAATGTTATAACTGTAATATGATGAAATAGGGAAGTAATTAGTGTTAAAATGTTATATATGAGGATAGTACAAAAAGTTTATGGAAAGACTCATATTACCTTTTAATTCTATTTTTTCAGGAAGTTTTTGAAGTAACCTAGTATATGTATATATGTTTTTATATGTATATAAATATAATGTGTATATATATGTATGTGTATTTTTTTTAGTGCTCAGGCATTATGGCTACCCTAATAGCAGTAATAAAGTAGGCAGAATTTTACCCCTACTCATAATAAATAAGATGGGCCTGAGAAATAAGAGAAGTAAAACAATATTTAACTTAATATTTCCAGTATTTTCTTTAATACACATACACACTTACGCAGTATCTTATATGTGTCATTTGTGTTTTGTAAAGTTACTGCAGACACTAAATTTGCAAACATTGAACTATTGCTCCTAAGGGAAACAGACTTAGGTTCCTGCAAGCGTCTGGTCATGACATTTTCGTAAACCAAAATGCTATTTGTGCTTTATAGGTTTGTTTGCCAAAGTCTGTGGAAAACAAGCCCATCTCATCAGTGTTGAAAATAGATTACAGTTAGTGGATATTTTAAAAGTTATTCCACAGTCTCCTGATCTGTAGAAAATGCCTCACTTGCAAGTTGAAAATTTCTTATGCAGTATCACCTTATGAAATGTGGGAGCCAGTCAGCATTTGCTGAGAACAGAGTCGAATACATTTCTGACTCTGGGTAACGTGTAAACTTCTTTAGCTTTTAGCTTCACAATGATGCTGCCAACTATACTTTTCTTTTATCATCTCACGAATCCACAATTTTGGTCGGTTTTTTTTTTTTTTTTTTTTTTTTTTTTTTTTTTTTTT
>NW_007733971.1:43057-52805 GCF_000696425.1 Galeopterus variegatus
TTTTTTTTTTGTCCTTTTTGAGACCAGCCGCACCACGCTCAGCCAGTGAGCGCTGTGAGCGGACCGGTCATCCCTATATAGGATCTGAACCCACGGCTCCCGAGTGCGCCACGGCCTCGGCCCTTGGTCGGTTTTTAATCTTTTCCATAGCTTCATCACACACTGTAGATATTACTCCAGCAGTTTCTGGAGAAGGCTTAGGTGCAGATTCCCTCTTTATTTTTCTGGATGTACTATATTGTTGATTCATTAACATTAACTTGCAGTCAAGAACACTATAATTCATGTGTGAACAAAGCCTCTCTAACACACATATTTTATCCATAAGTCACATCACAGCCTCTTTGTGATTAAAAACGCTACATTTGAGGGTCATTTTAAACAGCAAAATCAGTAAGAAAAAGCGCAAAAATTAAGAACAAAAAGTGGCACTAAATAGACCATGAAAAGGACATGCATTTGCAGTACAAGAGCTGAAACAAGAAAGCAAAGCATTGTCGTGTTCAACCTCAGCTGGGAGCACGCATGTCCAATGCCTCAAATTATTCACCACTCTGAGCATGACCATGAATGACCACGAAAGCACTGCAAGTGATTCTGGGGTTACACGTAGACTTCAGTGAGTAGGCAAATTCACAAATATGGAATCTGCAAATAATTGAGATTGGCTGTATATATATCATAGCACCTAAGTTATGCATATAAAATCGTTATGTATATGACATCTAAAATACAGATTGATGAAGGTAGCTTAGATTCATGACAAGTCATGAGTGACACTGCCACTGTGATGTGACTTTCAATAATTGTTAACACTTGGTTAATTTCTAAATAAAATAAGGTATGCTCTTTCTTTGATTTGCACATTAGCTGCATTTTTTTGGGGGGGGAACTAATTTTATTTTAATCATGCACAAAACATTTTCTCTTTATTTCTATATGAGTTATTTATGGCCATTACAACGCTTCATAGAAGCCACCACAAAACTCACCGACTTTAACAATAGGCATATACTCAGCTCATGGTTATGTGAATTGATGATTGGGGCTGGGCTCAGCTAAGTGGATCTCTGGTCTTGGTGAGGTCACTCACTTGGCTTTGTGTCACATGATCTGGTATCGACTGGGACCACTGAGGAAACAACATGGCTCTGCATGTTTGATTCTTCTGCAGATTTGTCCAGGCATGTTCTTGTGAAGAAGGGAAAGAAGCGCTGTGAGCAAGTCCTATTGCATACTGCTTCCTTCCCATTTCCCTACATCCACTGGCCACAGCAAGTCAGAGTGAGAAGGAACAGCAATGTGACCTGGTGAAGGGCATGGATAGGAAGGTTTTGAGGTGCTGTTAGCTAATCCAAAGGAAATATGTTAATGTACAATTTGTTTGCAATTACCAAGTTTATGGTATGTGAATATCTAGCAGGTATTCACAACTAATATAAATTCTATATGGCATACTGCTTCCTTCCCATTTCCCTACATCCACTGGCCACAGCAAGTCAGAGTGAGAAGGAGCAGCAATGTGACCTGGTGAAGGGCATGGATAGGAAGGTTTTGAGGTGCTGTTAGCTAATCAAAGGAAATATGTTAATGTACAATTTGTTTGCAATTACCAAGTTTATGGTATGTGAATATCTAGCAGGTATTCACAACTAATATTAATTCTATATAATATAAATTCTAATATAAAATTTTGTTTTTTAAAGGATTTCAGACATTTGTGTTTCCAAATAATATGAGGTGTATGAAGAGAAAAAAATGATGGGAGTCATAGTGGGTATTTGAGGAAAGACAAAGACATTTAGAGAAAAACAAATCTAATATAATTATCTTCATCTTTAAGCAACTATATCAAGTAATTATATTGGTCCTGAGAGATTTGATGTGATAGCTAATATCCAATTCTGCTATTCTGATGAAAGGTGACACCTCACCTGTCCACGGGTCTTTGCTTGAATACTTGCATCATTCACTTGAAGACATTAGAAGGGAAATAGTGAATGATTAAATTTTAAATAACTATTTGGGAGTCACCCAAAATAGGTAGTGGAACACAAATTTTATGACAAGCTTTTGCTGCATAGGCTAGATGTACAGCCAGGATAACTTCTGCATGGAGGAAGGACAAAGGACAGTCAGTATCATCCTATGGATGACATATGAAATTATTTCTGACTTGTGATTTGGAGAGTCTAGGTAAGCATGCTAGAATCCCACTAGGAATGACCTGGGAATGAATGACCTTCTGTTGCCCAAATTAAAATCTTTTTGCAGTACTTTGGACTTTGGAGGTCTTCAGGTGGTCTAGTATGAGGGAGGTGCAATGGTGGCATCTGGGCAGGGGTCATAGACTAACCACAAGCCCAGTCTCTGAACAGCAACATCGTACTACTTCCCAATGTGTAACAATTGCCTTCTTATTATGGATACTGTCAGTGCTTTAAGTTTAGTTTCTAATGTGACTATTTTTAATCACTCTGCAATGAACATTGTCATGCCTATAAATAATGCAATAGTTGAGATTGTTCATACAATTTCCAGAAATAAAGTGGGTCAAAAGATAAGCACAATACTGAGACAATTCAAATGTTTAATCAAATTAATTTCTAAAAATCTGATCCCTATTTTCATATCAACTAACAGTATATGGGGGTTCTGGTTTAAGAACTATAAATATTTTATATTTTTGCTAATTTAATACACATAAAATAGTGAACCAATTGCTTTGGTTATTTATATATTCTCACTATAATTTTTTTATGTTTTGTGCAAATTTATGTACTTATTTAATTTCCTCTTTGCTGAAGTGTCTGTGCAGGTGTTTCATGTATAAGAATCTTTTTCAGTCAGTATCATAATACATCAGTTCTGTAAATTAAGACAATTCTGATGTCATTGTGTCTGTCCATTCAACTACCACTAAAAGAATTTACAAAATGAATTTCTACGGGGGGGAGGGGCAGTTACAATTATGTGTAGGGAAAGTTATCAGAAACTAGACTGAGGAAAGTTTAACCAACAAATAGACTTTAGAAAAAATCTTAATGAGAAAAAAGAAGTTAAAGTCTTAAAGAAATGATTTTAGATCAAGTAGCAACACAAATAGGAAGTTGATAGAACTGGGAAAGAGATTGTTAGAAAAAGATCATAAGCAAATAAAATTGATGAAATGGAATTTTATTTTTATCCAACTTATACTTTAAATCATGAGAAATGTCTTCTGGAAATAAGCAAAGAAGTATGCAAATTGATTTACAAATTGACTAAATCTATATGTAAAATTTAAAAGTTAGCAACAGCCAGGTCAGTCTTTGAAAATGTGTGATACCTCATGGACTGCACAACATAAAACTTACATGCAGAAACGAGGCAATTATTCAGAAAATTGTTAATCAGAAGCATTTGTATTTGATGCATCTAGATAATTTAATGGAAGGTGTGGAAGACTTTTTTGTAAGGGAACAGGTATTTATAGATATTTGACTACGGATAATTTATATTTATGGACTTAGAGAATTTAAAAGAGCGTTTTGTTAATAGTTAATGAGTCTCAGAAAATCCATCAGCTCTGAATGTGGTGAAACTTGTGGTTACATATGATAAGATCTTTATGTGCAGGTGGAAACATTTCATTATAGTCCTTTGTTATCTCAACTCACAGGGAACAAAGACCATTGGATGTGCTCATTGAACCAACCAAATGGAATCAATCAAAAGACATACAGAGCATCTGCAAACATCAGAGAATACAAACAAAGAGAGTGCAAGAAAATGCATCTCAAGGGCTCTGTTTGTGTAGTTCTGGCCTCTCCAAAGTCTAGCTATGCTCTTGCTGAAGAGGCTTTGCTTAATGCACCGCCTAATGGCTTGGCTCTTCAAACCCCACACACTCCATTACGGCATATATGTTATGCGGCCTGTGCACAGACAATGAGACAGAATTCCATCAACAGTAGCATTCCCAACCCAAACAAACTTAAACATTAATGCTGCAAAGGAGAGAACTGTATTCTGAATCTATGAACTATTATCTGTGCCAAATTAAAGGAATATCAAAGGGGCAATGAAATACAATGAAATATTGTAGGAAATAAAAAGGAAAATGGAAAAAAAAAACCTTTTGGAGTTGAGTACCTGAATTAAGAGACGTACAATTTCCATCCAAAAGCGCATACACGGCAATGCATGGGAGTCACAGGTGTTCCAAAATGTGCCCTCAATAGCTCATTCAATCCCCTGCAAATTGTTGACCTTTGCAAAATTGAAGGCAAATCTCTAGGCAAGGTGAAGTATTAACAGAGGTTACAAGACAGCCCTTGATTTCAACTAGTTGGGGAGGTTATAGGGGAATAAAGGTAAAAACCATTAATGATTTAAGAATTTTTTAGAATAAGAGAAAATGCATTTTTGAGTTTAGAGGTGGAAAAATGAAAACAAATCTAATTTTTGTCTCCACTAACATGACAATGCCCTATTTCACTATTTGTAATCTGGCATTTTGCCCTCCAAAAAGCTAGAATTATTCACATATTGTATGTTATAGAGTAAATTATGATATAGTTAAGAGAGCTGGGAACAGAAATATCTTTAATAATTATGTGCTTGCTCCATATAGAAGCACACACTATAGCTAGTCCTTCTAATTATATGATAGTGATGTGTAAGTACTACTAATGACAGAGAAATTCTTGTAATGTATGTACCATTGTTTTTGGGTTTTCAGCAAAGAAAATGCCAAGCAGCGTGAGAAATAGATAGGTCTAGGCAATATTGTACTAAGTGAGAGTTTTACCTGGATTTCAAAACTTTCACTGGTTTTCAAATGTAATTAAGAATTTCAGTTCCATGAACTGCAAATGCATAAATACCCAATCCCATGTTAGTGTTTAACTCCCGTGATTTATGCAAATTCCTAGTGCAAATTCGTAGGACTTACATGGAAACAGTCTGCTTAGTATTCTCTGAATAAGTTCCAAAGTACAAATACGCTTAAGAAGAGTCTAAAAAATATGCATTTTTTAAGGGCCCAGCTGAGGTATAAACTCAGCTCATGTCTGGTTACCTTTTAGTTTTTGAAATAATCAGATGGATATTGTTACAGAACAAGATATGAGAAATTTGTGTTAAAGCTATTTAACGCATATATGCTATCCAATTAATAATTATTTAAGTTTAAGTACATGTACTTATCAATATTAATTCCTTTTACTCTCCAACAAAATAAACCTTTTTAACAATAGCAGTAGAAATCTTAATACAATTCTTATTCATAGTAGTGTTTATTATTACCTACAAGAATATATTTTTGTGTTCAAATGACATTCTTCACAATTTATGCTTCTATGGATATTTTACTTTGAGAGAAAGGATGAAGTATCATAAACAATCATTAAATTCAGGTACTATACAGGAAAAAGACAATTCTCAGGGCATATACAGATTTCCAAAATTATTGCCTGTAATTAGCCCAATAATAGTAGGATTTTTTTCTTTGTCTCTTTCACTGTGAAAGATCAAGGATGCTTTAATTTATTTACTGCCACTGAGATTATAGTAAATTTTAAACTTTCAGGAAAGCAAACTCTTTGAAACAATTTCATTAGCGTAGATTTTCAGAGACATTAAGGAAGAGGCATAATAATTTAAGGCTGTAACATGTCAGATAGTTTTTCCCCTTGCTCTGGTATTTTGGATTAGAAGAGAAATAAAAATATTAATCACATACTTATTCTTCCCATACAATATTATAAATATTTAATTGCATTAACTTTTAAAACTACAAAGTACATGTCATTGATTCTATTTTACAGAACAGGAAACTGAAGCATATGGAAGCAACAAATAGATGTATGAGAGGTGGATTTTAGACCTTGGACATGGTGATTGCAAAGCCTGTCTTAACCGCTATACACAAACCTTAAAGGACTTTATTAGGGTAATAAAAAAATAAGAAGTCATGGAAGAGTGCTGGGCACAGAGCTCATAACCAAGAGGATTACATATAAAGTTGTAGTCTTATCTAGAATAAACAAAACGAAATCATTCCTCTGGTAACTTCCTTAACCAGGAGAACACATTCAGAAATGGGAAATCAATCTCATCTCATCTGCCATCTCTGGCCACTTGGTGCTGGTTCTTGGGAGCTTCAGTGAGGAAAAATTATAAAGCAGCATACTTACCACTGTAGACCTATATAAATTCCCCATTTAAACTTCAAAAGCTCTAGGGATACAATACAAGTTAAATGATGATGATGGCTGTTTACATAATTTTGATATGAAAAATAAGCTGCTTAATCAATGCCTCTGTCACTTTAATACAGAAGGTGTTTGTATTATTCAAGTGTGTCATTCTTAAACTGTAGTGTTCATGTTTATCACCAGAGGAAACTCCTAAAAAATACGGATTTCCGGTTTCAATTTCCTCTGATTCACTAAACTGAGGTGTGGTTGAAGAACCAGTATTGAAAAAAAGGCTGAGGGGATTCTATTGTAGGTATTAATTAATAAAATAATAAATTGAGAAGCTCTGTTTTATTATTTCTCCTCTAAAATGAAAGACAACATCATCAAGAAAAGCTGGTATCCCTTTGTTGACTCCATGTATTCCTCCAACTACTGAGGAATGTCTTTGCTCCTCTTCCCAGGAAAACAAAAAACATTTTTGAAAGATTTGTCTACCTCGGGTGTACCACTTTCTCCCGTCAATTCCTTATAAATTAATTTTAGTTTGATTTCTGATTTTATAACTCCATTGAAATTTTCTAGTCAAAATCACTGATGATGGGCCGGCCCGGTGGCGCATTGCTACAGTGCGCCGCATGGGAGCACGGCGGCGCTCCTGCCGAGGGTTCGGATCCCACATACAGACCGGTTCCCGCTCACTGGCTGAGCGAGGTGTGGACGCAACACCGAGGGTTGCGATCCCGTTTCCGGTCCCGGTCCGGTACGGGCGCGACACTGAGGGTTGCGATCCATTGCCGGACACGAAAAGAAAGACAAAAAGGAAAAAAAAAAATCACTGATGACCACATGTTAAATGCCTTGAAACCATTTGACATCACCTTATACATCCTCTTTAAAGGCATTTAATAGATTTGACTACTTTCTCATTACAAAAACAATTTTCTCTGTTTTTGAGAAACAATATTCTGCTTCATTCTAAGTTTTCCATCAGACTGTTTATTTCTTGTCTCATTTTCCCTGCTTACTTCCATTCTTTTACCTATAAATGATACTGTTCTTTGGTTTTCTATAATTTTTGTTAATGAACTATTTCCCCAACTACAATGTAAAGGCAAAATCTTATTATTTTATTCTATATATAACAAAATTCAGAAATGTATATGATAAATAGTTGCTTGATAGGTAAAATGATGAATACTATGGATATGTTTACAATAGTTGTATAAATATCATATGTGATTGTGATAATTTGAATGTGTCTCCTCCAAAGTTTTTGAATGGGATTAGGTGTCCTTATAAAGGGGCTTGACAAATGAATTCATTCTTTCTTGCCTTTCTGCCTTCTGCCAAGTGAGGGTGCAGCAAGAAGGCCCTCAGGAAATGCTGGTGGGGCCAGCATTAGATTTCCCAGCCGCCATAACTGTGAGAAATAAATTTATGTTCTTTATAAATTACCTAGTCTCAGGTGTTCTGTTACAGCATCACAGAAAGGACTATGACAATGATACAAAAGAATTGCATATTTATAGTTGTTCTTTCTTTAAAGAATCACTAATAGAGAGAGGCCCGAGAGCTGCTGGGCACACAGGGAACTAAGCCACCCATGCTGGGCCAGGTATCTGCCACAGGGCTACAAGCCCAGGCCAGTGCACACCACCAAGAGAGTCCTGAGAGCCTCCAGGCACCCAGGACCCCAAATCACCCATACCAGAGCAGGTAGGTGCCACCTCATGACTTTAAGCCCAGGCTGGTCCCGCAGTCCAGAGAGAAACGAGCCTCCAGCCCACAGGCACCAAGGCAGTTGTGCCAAATTGGCAGTCCCTGCAGGATCCTAGCCTGACACTAGGGTCGAAAAAGTGGACCATGAAATCCCCTGCCACAATGACTAAACATCAAAGGAAAGATACCAGAAATATGAAAAATCAAGAGAGTACATCACCTCCAAAGGATAATAACTCTCAAGCTCTAGATCCTATAGAATAGGAAGTCCTTGAAATGACTCACAAGGAATTTAGAGCAACAATTCTAAGGAAACTAAATAAATTACAATAAACTCAGCTAGACAACACAATGAAATGAAAAATAGTATTGAGGACCTAAAAGAAGAAACATATAAATAAATGAATGCCCTGAAAAAGAATGTAGCAGAGCTGGCAGAGCTGAAGAATACATTCAGTGAAATGAAAAACACAACAGAGAGATGAACTAGTAGGCTAGACCAAGCAGAAGAGAGACTTTCCGACCTTGAAGATGGGCTGTTTGAAATAACATGGGTGGACAAGACAAAAAAAGAAGAAAAAAGAATTTAAAAATTAAAGAAAATCTAAGAGAGATAACAGACAATCTTAAGCCCTCAAATATCCGACTCATGGGTATTCCAGAGGGGAGGAAAAAGGAAATGACATTGAAAGCATATTCAATGAGATAATGGCAGAAAAGTTCCCAGGTATAGGTAAAAACACAGATCTTCAAATTCAGGAGTCACAAAGATCCCCAAACATATTCAACCCAAAAAGGTCCTCTCCAAGAAATGTTACAGTCAAATTGGCAAACTCAAAGACAAAGAGAGATTCCTAAAAGCTGCAAGGCAGAAATGGCAAGTCACCTATAAGGGAGCCCCAATCAGATTAACATTAGAATTTTCATCAGAAACCCTAAAAGCCAGAAAAGGACGACCTTGAAGATGGGCTGTTTGAAATAACATGGGTGGACAAGACAAAAAAAGAAGAAAAAATAATTTAAAAAATTAAAGAAAATCTAAGAGAGATAACAGACAATCTTAAGCCCTCAAATATCCAACTCATGGGTGTTCCAGAGGGGAGGAAAAAGGAAATGACATTGAAAGCATATTCAATGAGATAATGGCAGAAAAGTTCCCAGGTATAGGTAAAAACACAGATCTTCAAATTCAGGAGTCACAAAGATCCCCAAACATATTCAACCCAAAAAGGTCTTCTCCTAGAAATGTTACAGTCAAATTGGCAAACTCAAAGACAAAGAGAGATTCCTAAAATCTGCAAGACAGAAATGGCAAGTCACCTATAAGGGAGCCCCAATCAGATTAACATTAGACTTTTCATCAGAAACCCTAAAAGCCAGAAAAGGCTGGGATGATATATTTAAAATACTAAAAGTCAAAAAATGCCAGCCAAGAATATTTTACCCAGCAAGGCTATCTTTCCAAAATGATTTTTCCAAATGAGCATATTTCTCAGACAAACAAAAACTGTGGGAGTTCACTACCACACCCCCAGCCCTACAAGAAATTCTCAAGGGAGTACTGGGTTTGGTACTTGAAAAACAGCCACCACTGCCATAAATACTCAAGAAAGAGTAAAACCCACTAGTAAAATAAAAATGCTAACAATAAAAAAAAAAGTTTATCTACTACTCCAAGAAACCAACAAATACAGCAGAGAAAGAGTAAATCAGAAAGAAAGGAACAAAAGATACTTGAGACATCCAAACAAAAATCAATAAAATGCTGGGCCGGCCCGGTGGCGCACTGCTACAGTGCACCGCTTGAGAGTGCGGTGGCGCTCCCGCCGAGGGTTCGGATCCCA
>NW_007733971.1:53575-55785 GCF_000696425.1 Galeopterus variegatus
TTAGAGACTACTATACACAACTATATGCCAACAAATTTGAAAATCTGAAGGAAATGGGTAAATTTCTGGACAACACAAATTACCAAAATTGAGCCAAGAAGATATAGAAAATCTGAACAGACCAATAATGATAAAAGATACTGAAGCTGTTATCAGAAGGCTCCCAACAAAGAAAAGCCCAGGACTGGGTTCTGTGCANCCGAGGGTTGCGATCCCGTTGCCGGTCCCGGTCCAGTATGGGCGTGACACTGAGGGTTGCGGTCCATTGCTGGACACGAAAAAAGACAAAAATGGAAAAAGAAAATCAATAAAATGCTAGGAGTAAATCAGCACCTTTCAATAACAACTCAATGTAAAAGGATTAAATTCCCCACTTAAAAGACACAGACTGACTGACTAGATTAAAAAGGTGTGCCCAACTATATGCTGCCTTAAAGAGACTCACCTCACCTGTAAAGACACACATAGACTAAGAGTGAAAGAATGGAAAAAGATATACCATGCAAATAGAAATGAAAAAGGAGCTGGAGTAGCTGTTCTTATATCAGATAAAATAGACTTTAAACTAAAAACTATAAAAAGAGATAAAGAAGGCCACTATATAATGAAAAATGAGTTATCCATCAAGAAGACATAACAATTATAAATATATATGCACCCAATGTTGGAACAACCAGATTTATAAAGCAAACACTGTTAGACCTAAAGAATGAGATAGGCACTAATACCATAATAGCAGGGGACCTGAACAACTCACTCTAAATATTGGACATGTCATCTAGGCAAAAAATCGACAGAGAAACACAATATCTAAACAACACTTTAGACCAATTGGACTTGGCAGATATTTAAAGAACATTCCACCCAACAACCTCAGAATATTCATTCTTCTCATCAGCACATGNTAAAGAATTAAATACACACCCTGAAACAACAAAACTCCTCATAGAAAACAGATGGGAAACACTCCAGGAAGTAGGATTGTGTACAGACTTCATGAATATGACCCCAAAAGCCCAGACAACCAAATAAAAAATAAACAAATGGGATTATACCAAACTAAAAAGCTTCTACCCAGCAAAAGAAACAATCAACGGAGTAAAAAGACAACCAACATTGGGAGAAATAATTTCAAAATATGCATCAGACAAAGGACGAATATCCAGAATATACAAGGAACTCAAACAACTTTACAGAAAAAAACAAACAAACAAAAAAAACACCACAATTAAAAAATGAGCAAAGGAGTTAAATAGGAATTTGTCAAAGGTAGATATATGAATGGCAAACAGACACATAAAAAAGTGCTCAACATCATTCAGCATTTGGGAAATGCAAATCAAAACCACATTGAGATACCATCTCACTCTAGTTAGGATGGCTAATATCCAAAAGACTAAGAATGTTAAATGCTATAAGGTTGCCGAGAAAAAAAAACCCTCATACACTGTTGGTGGGACTGCAAAATGGTGTAGCCTTTATGGAAAATGGTATGGAGATNACATCGTAAAAATGTTCATACTACCCAAAGTGATCTAAAGATTTAATGCAATCTCCATCAAGATTCGAATGACATTTTTCTCAGAAATGGAAAATCTATCCTAACATTTATATGGAATAACAGAAGACCATGAATAGCCAAAGCAATTCTGAGCAAAAAAAATGAAGCTGGAGGCATAACACTACCTGACTTTAAATTGTACAACAAAGCTATAATAACCAAAACAACATGGTACTGGCATAAAAACAAACACACGGATCACTGTAATAGAATAGAGAATCCAGGAATTAACCTATACACCTCCAGTCATCTGATCTTTGACAAAGGCACAAGTCTGCCCACTCTGTAAGAGAGTGCCACTTCAACAAATGGTGCTGGGAAAACTGGGTATCCATATGTGGGAGAATGAAACTAGACCCATATGTCTCACCATATAACAAAATCAACTGAAAATGGATTAAAGAATTAAATACACACCCTGAAACAACAAAACTCCTCATAGAAAACAGATGGGAAACATTCCAGGAAGTAGGATTGTGTACAGACTTCATGAATATGACCCCAAAAGCCCAGACAACCAAATGAAAAATAAACAAATGGGATTATACCAAACTAAAAAGCTTCTACCCAGCAAAAGAAACAATCAATGGAGTAAAAAGACAACCAACATTGGGAGAAATAATTTCAAAATATGCATCAGACAAAGGAC
>NW_007733971.1:57198-58724 GCF_000696425.1 Galeopterus variegatus
TTTATAGATGTGTATGAGATCCTCCAAATAAGAAATATACTGTGGTGAAAGAAACAAACACAAGCTTATAATCAGAGAGACTTGGATTTTATTTATACCTCTTCAAATCCCTTGACTTTGACGCATGAATCTGGAGAAGTAACCTAGCCTCATTGAATCTCATCATTAGTATCTTAAAAACAAAGACCATTATGATAACTAGCAAGGGCACTGTAAATAATAGAGATGGTGTATGAATATAAAGTGTCTAGCACATGAGGTTTCAATAAGCAATTTCTGTTATTATTCATGGGTGATGATGTATAGGTAAGGAAAAGAATTAAGCAATGATTAGCTACAGCATTAGTGGAGGCACAAGACAGTAATCAGGCATCAGCTTTTCCAGTGGTTTTTCGAATATATCACAGGGTCTAGGGCCCTCTTGATCCACCATGAAGTGTTAATATCATCACTGGGAGTACTATAACAATATCTTTTTAGTGTCTACTCAATCTTTGTGCCACTCACTTGCTCTGTGGCTTTGGGCAAGTTAATAAACCTTTTTGCATCTAATCTTTCTCATATACACAAAATAGAGAGTAGTCATACTGCAATGAAGATTCAATTATTTAATTCATATTAAGTAATTAGTACAATGTCTGGGAAATAATATGTGTATTGTAAATGTTAGCTATTTTTATCCTTGTTCTTATTATAATTATATGTCTGGGCCCTCTGTTACATGCTTATATATACTGTCATGAATTTTCAGAGACTCTCTATAGGAAAGTAATATCTTCCCCATTTCAAGATAACAAAAGTAAGGCATTAACAGGTTAAGTGTTTTATTCAAGGATATATAGCAAATAAGTAACATAGTTGGAATCTGAACCGAAATCTGTGTTATTTCCAAGCCTATGTCTGCTAATACCTTAGGATAATTTATTGTTATAAATGTTATTATCCAAAGCCTTTTAAAGCAATGATTTGTTCTTTTTTTTAACTTTTATAATTATGTGTCCTTTTTAGTATTTAAAAATATACACACCAATCTGGAAGTTTAGGAAATAGTTCCTTAAGCACAGCTCCTACCTCAGTTAATCATCATGTACACACATGTCCACTTCTCATGAACTCAGCACTGGGATTCTATTTGCAGTCGAGGAACTGAACCTCAGAAAAATTAAGACTCCCCTAAGGTAAAATGGAAGTAGCTGTAATGAAATATTGATTTAAAAAAAAAAACGATAGTTGAACGTCTTGTTATCAAATACTTTGCTAACCACTTTCCATACATGTCATACCTATAACGAACTTGTCGAAGGATGATTCACACATTACAGAAGAAGAAACAAGTTACAGGATGCTACGTACCTTGCTGGAAAGAACGCACCACTTACGTGGTAAAATCTAGACTCAAATCCAGGTTTGCATAATTTCAATACCCATGCTTGATAGTTTTGCTCTACAGCTTCCTGCTTAATTTCATGAACAAGTGCTAAGTTGAGACCCAAAAAGTTAGGTAGCTTTGCCCATAGATGAGCTGA
>NW_007733971.1:59496-60478 GCF_000696425.1 Galeopterus variegatus
CTTCCATAAAAGCTGTCACAGTGACATTAGACCCTATCCAAGAGCAATGTGTTAAAGATTCGGGTTTAGAGATTAAGCAAATAGTGTCACTTACTGTTTTTTCCATGGAAAACAAAGGTGATAGATACGTTTTTATAGCTGAGGCAAAGAAATATCAAAAAAAAAGTAAGAAAAAAACAATTTTTTGATCATATATAAGCATACAAGGATGAATATTTTTAAAGAGGGAACTACTTAAATTTGAGAAGGTCAGCATAGAAAGGCCAGTTGCAATCTCAAAACATTTAGTAAGACCATTAATTTTACATTTCATATTTCTTAATTGACATACTCATTTTACACATTTAAACAGACAAAAAATACCAATGGGATTTTATTAGTTAAAATACTATGGTGGCCTGTCTATTAGTGCTTTCTTTCCTTTTTTACTAAAGTGAAGTAATAGTCCAGGTAAACATCAAAATGGTAAATTGTAGCCTCTTTTTTAGAAACCTTTTCTCTAACTTTTCTGTGTCCCTTGCTTCAATATCCATTAAATCAAGTCTACTCTCTCTAAAGTCAGAGCTTGCTAAAAGCACTCAGGGGAGGTTCAACTTGTAAAATGAATGGAACTATTTATTACTATCAAGTGAAAGTACAAAGAGCATTGGGAGAATGCTCTAAATTAAGAGTGCAAAGTCAACATACACATTACCAGCAGTGAATCTTCACATTAGCAAAAGGGCCTTTATAGTCTTTTGGGGGGTGGAGGGAGAAGGTGTACCAGCATTTATTTTTTAGATATAACAAAACATGTACATACAAGTTAACTTTAAAATATGTCCAAGTAAAGCAATCTTGGCTAATTTATAAGAGCATTTGTCTATTATGTTGAGGGAAGTAAGCAAATCCAAAGCCAAAAATGTTTAAGAACTAAAGTGGAAGTCAAAACTCATGGAGGTGCCTCTTATGAAGCAAATTCACTATACACTTTACATTATAA
>NW_007733971.1:62095-64431 GCF_000696425.1 Galeopterus variegatus
AAGTCAAAACTCATGGAGGTGCCTCTTATGAAGCAAATTCACTATACACTTTACATTATAAGGAAATTACATGTAAAGAACAATTTTGAGCAATCCCTTAGAGGAACTGGGGAAGCAAGGCCTTCTGAGCGTGTTGTAAACCAACAAAATATATTCATGTGCTCAAATTCTTAGAAAGTATAAATATTCCCTTGTCATGCTCTTTTATAATGCTACTCCCGTCATGTGTGTCGCTGGACTGTGCCATGTCCAAATGTGCATGATCTATAGCTGTATCTCAGCCATCTTCCAGGTTACAGACCTGAGAGATGATGTCACTGCTTGACCCAGTCCAGGTGCTCTAAGCTTTCATATAAGCACAATCATATGTCTTGCCTAATCTTTTCCTCTCAGAAAAATATATCAGCATGAAAATGCACTGATAGTTTTGTAGCAAGANTTTTTTCTGATGTGTTTAAGATCAGTTTAATTTTCTTTTATTACTTGATACCTTTTAAAAGTAATTATTTAGAAATTATAAAAGAAAGAACACCCCAAATCTCTATAAACTAATATCTAAATAAACGATTGAAAGTATTGTAATCACTGGTATTTAAAAAAACAATTCTTAAAATATTTCAGAGGCATTTTTTATAGAGTCTCCTCAAATTTTATATACAATAAACTATTTAAACATGATTTTTTAGGAGAATGTTTATTACATACTTTTTGATGGACAGCAACAATTACAGTTTATTCCCTACGTTATCTATTAGTCATCTCTTACTTACCCTAAACCGTTATTCACAAACTTTACTGTCTGAAAGTTTAAAGCTTTTTCTCTTCCTGTCCTTAATGTTATAGTAAATAAGTGGAAATTCCTTCTGTATTCCATAATGTTCTCTTATTATATAACATTATGGCTATGAAGCTTTCATGGATAGAGAGGATTTATTTTCTTCAGTAGCTAGTGTAGTATTTATGGTCTTTCATTCATCGTTCAAAAGTTAAAATACTGCGTGTAAGACAGACCCTGTTGGAGGCTAGTTTGACAAGACNTAAAAGAACAAAAATAGTCTTCTCAAAGTAGACCTAAAAAAGGCCTTTTCTACTTCATTATCTGAAATCAGATTTCTATTTCAATGACAACTTTTCTTCTTGGTTTGCTGTTCTTTGCAACGTCACATCAAATTCCTCAGAAGGTGTATGTTTGTTTACTGAGAGTCCAAGTACTTTTCCTTTGGCACCAGTTGCCAGCCATGTTGAATATGGTGTATTTTGCTTAATTCAAAGTATCTGCAGCCTAATTGATATACATTAAATGATAATGTCACCCCAAAATTCATATACTTAAATCCTTACCCATATGTGTTGTTATTAGGAGGTGGGGTGTTTAGGAGGTGATTAGTTTTAGAGGGTGGAGCCCTCATAATGGGATTAGTGACCTTACAAAAGAAATTCCAGAGAGCTCCCTTGCCTGTTTCTTTTGCCATCTGAGGAAGCAGGGAGAAGACAGCCATCTACGAGCAAGGAACTGGGCCTTTACCAGACACCAGATATTCTGGCACCTTGATCTCAGACTCCGAGCCTTCAGAACCTTCAATGAGAAATAAATTTCTTTTGTTTATAAGCCACATAGTCTGCCGTATTCTGTTATAGCAGCCCCAATAGACTAAGATACTAATTTTCCTGTTTATGATAACAANTCATTACAATACACAATCATTCTTTGGGTCCATTAACCAATTCCTCATTAGTCCCTTCTCTCGCCCCTCTTTTGTTCACTAAGCCATAGCTTCCAGATGGTGCTGCCTCCTGTAAATCACCTTTAGGGAAATTCCCTGTCCTTTAATGCTGGACAATATATGATCTTATTCTTATTCGATGCTTTCTGATTTTTTAATTGATAAGTAAGAAAAAAGTACACATTTACACAAAGTATCATTTCATCACTGTACTTATCACTTATTGTTAGGACTTGGAATTCTTCAAGTGTAGAGCCCATGCATTCATCTTCTGTATTTTCACAGTATTAGTAACCCGTAGTTGTTATATAAAGAGCAAACTTTGGTAATAAGTGTTTCTTGAGTTAACAAGTGGATCTATACATACATAGATGTATAGATTTGTGAATGAACAAATGAATAAAGTTTATTCAGATTTAACCAGAAAAGGGAAATTGTATATAATAAAAGAACAAAAATAGTCTTCTCAAAGTAGACCTAAAAAAGGCCTTTTCTACTTCATTATTTGAAATCAGATTTCTATTTCAATGACAACTTTTCTTCTTGGTTTACTGTTCTTTGCAACGTCACATCAAATTCCTCAGAAGGTGTATGTTTGTTTACTGAGAGTCC
>NW_007733971.1:66122-68557 GCF_000696425.1 Galeopterus variegatus
TGATGCTTCTAATAAACAAGTTAATTTTAGGGAAAATATTTAAGATTTCTCTTTATGATTTGTGTATAACCCTTCACTGCCCATATGTATGAAGAAAGTCTCCTACTTTTACTCATAAATATTTCAGAGTTTTGCCTTTAGTATTTAGGATTTTACTCCACCTGGAAATGTTTTTATTTATAGGTCAGATAGAAAATCACTTTCTTTCTTTATTTTATTTATTTATTTTCACACAGATTATACATATGTCAGCACCAATTATTGATTAGCCTACCATTTCTCCAAGGTTCTGGAGTGCCATGTCTATTATGTATCATTGTTCTACAGGTCAGCTTGGGTGTTTTCTGTTTTTTTCCACTGATCTATTTGCAGGTGTGCTACCCAGTCACAAAGCCACTGTGGAAGTGAGGTTACTGCAGAGACTCATCACAGGGGTGGGACCATCCAAAGCATGGAGACAGGGCCACTTCCCCAGTGGGTATAGAATGTGGGACATCCACCCCAGAGAGCCTAGAGGGCGAAGTCTCTAGTCAAAGAAGGTTATTCTTGAACCTGAAGAATTTAGACTTACTTAGGACATGCTACCTGTTTTTCTTCCCTATTTCTCTTTTGGAATGGGTATATTTATCCTATGCCTGTCCCACCACTGTATTTTGGAAGCACATAGCATGTTTAGTTTCACAGGTTTACAGCTGGAGAAGACTTTGCCAAAAGACTTTGCATTAGACACATATGTGATTTACATTATATTTAAACTTCAGACTTTTCAGTTGATGCTTGAACAAATTAAGACTTTTTGAGCTATTGGGATAGAATGAGTGAATTTTACACGTGAGAGGACATAATTTTAGGGAGACCAGGGGCAGAATGCCACAGACTGAATGCTTGTGTTCCCCAGCTCTGTATTTTAAAATCTTAACCCATAAACTGATGGTATTAGAGGTGGGTCCATTTGGGAGGTAATTAGATTATGAGGGTGGAGTCTTCATGAATGAAATTAGTGCTTTTATAAGAGAGACCCTAGAGTGTTGCTTTGTTCCTTCTACCATGTAAGGGCACAGTGAAAAGATGGCCACTAATGAACCAAAAAATGGGCCCTATTCAGATATAAAATATGCTAGCACCTTGATCTTGAATTTTCCAGTCTCCTGATCTGTGAGATATAAATTTCTATTGTCTATGGCATTTTGTTATAACAGCCCGACAGACTAAGGCACCATATATACATGGAGTCTTCCTCATTTCCTTCTGGTCTTCTAACTTATTTTACATTGTAGTGTTTATAAATAACTAACATTAAATGTTTGTGCAATTGTTAAAAATCTGATCTCCTCTTCTGTTAATTGTCTCTTCCCACAAAAGGACATTTCTNCGTATTCTGTTATAGCAGCCCCAATAGACTAAGATACTAATTTTCCTGTTTATGATAACAATCTTCCCTGAAGAATTAATCCCGCTTTTCAGTTAAATAGCAATAAAAAAAGTTTTCTGCTAAAACATAATGATGTTATACATTTATCTTATTTTTAGTAAAGTCAACTTGATATAAAGCATAACTTAAACCCAATTCTGGTTCTGCCTACAGGTATAATTTAAAGCATACATTTTTTAAAAGGTATAATGCCATTTTTTTAAACATTATTTTTCCTACTACAGTGATTAGAATTGAAGGCATTCAAATGCAAAAAAATGGGTTAAATACATAAAACTTTTGAATTTGAAAAATACAGATTCAAACTCTAGTTATCACTATTTTACTGTCTGTGTGACCTCAATCAAGTTACTTGATTTTAGCTCATCTATCCAAAAAATAGTGGAAATGACTCCTTGTTCAGAAGGTTGTGAAAATCAAGTGAAATATTATAATTTGTCATTAGATGAAATAAACGAAAACTATAAATACTATTTTTTTATTATTTTAGGTTAAGACAATGCTTACCAAAAGCCATAGTTAAAATGTAAGTGTATTATGGCAGAAATAACATGTAAACAATCATGAGCACAATAAACTGTATCTGTTTATCATTTCCCAATTTATAGCAAAGACAAATAAGCCTCATGAGTTACTTGATGTTAAGTCTTAACTAGTCAGGAGACCCCCACTAAGTCTCTAGGGACTGAATGTTTTAAGTGCTGTCACACTGTAGATATTCTTCTGTAACTTGGCCAATTGGGTTTCCATTTCTGTGTATTGCCTATTTATGTTCTTTGTCCACTATTTTATTGAGATTATTATTGTGTGTGTATGTGTTTATTTGACTTATAGAAATCCTTTATTATGGAATATATCTGTCAGTATCTATCTGTCTGTCTGTTTATCTATGTGTATTGCAAATGTCTTTTCCTAGTTAGTATTATACTTTCTCCCTTTTTATGATGCTTCTAATAAACAAGTTAATTTTAGGGAAAATATTTAAGATTTCTCTTTATGATTT
>NW_007733971.1:69088-69789 GCF_000696425.1 Galeopterus variegatus
AATTGTTAAAAATCTGATCTCCTCTTCTGTTAATTGTCTCTTCCCACAAAAGGACATTTCTTGTTCTGTTCAAGGTTGTATTCCTGATGCCCAGGGCAATTCTTGGCAAATATTATTCACTCATATTAATATTTCTCAAAATAAATTAATCAAGAAATGAAGAAAAGAAAATAATAAGATTTTCTAACTGAAATTGTTCCAGTAATTGGATTTCTCAGTGTTGTACACAGCAATTTTCTTCAGTTTCATTATGAAATGACTAATTTTTACTTTTTACAGTGGTCTTTAAAGAAGGCAATGATAAATATATAGAAAGGTAATTTATCATTGCATTGCATTCTACCTCCATTGTTTTTTCATTAAAGGGAAACCTTTTAAAAAATTTGTAAATTTATTGATTTTTTAAATTAACAAATAAAATTGTGTGTTATCCCATCTTCTTTGAACAATCTCAACATAATAGTATTTACACTTTTTAAATATCCCAGAAAGCTTGCCCATTTACAATAGCCACCAAAAAAAATAAAACACTTAGGAATTGAGTTAACCAAGGATATGAAAAAAATTCTATAATGAGAAATACAAACCACTGCTGAGAGAAATTAGACAGGATAAAACAAGATGGAAAGATATCCTATGATCTTGGATTGGAAGAATCAACATTGTGAAAATGTCCATACTACCAAAAGTGATATACAAAT
>NW_007733971.1:69850-78254 GCF_000696425.1 Galeopterus variegatus
CAAATTAAATGCAATCCCCATCAAAATTCAGATGACATTTTTCTCAGAATGGAAAAAAACTATCCAGACATTTATAAGGAACAACAAAAGACCATGCATAGCCAAAGCAATTTGGAGCAAAAAAAGAAAGCTGGAGGCATAACACTACCTGACTTTAAACTATACTACAAAGCTATAATAACCAAAACAGCATGGTACTGGCATTAAAACAGACACATGGGTCAATGGAACAGAATAGAGAATCCAGAAATCAACCCACACACCTACAGCCATCTGATCTTTGACAAAGGCACCAAGCCTATACACTGGGGAAGAGACTGCCTCTTCAGCAAATGGTGATGGGAGAACGGGATATCAATATGCAGGAGAATGAAACTAGACCCATACCTCTCACCATATACTAAAGTCAACTTAAAATGAATTAAAGAATTAAATATACACTCTGAAACAATAAAACTTCTTAAAGAAAACATAGGAGAAAGAAGGACTGGACACAGACTTCATGAATACGACCCCAAAAGCACAGGCAACTAAAGGAAAAATAAACAAATGGGATTATATCAAACTAAAGAGCTTCTGCACAGCAGAAGAAACAATTAACAGAGTTAAAAGACAACCAACAGAGTAGCTTCTGAACAGCAAAAGAAACAATTAACAGAGTTAAAAGACAACCAATGGAGTGGGAGAAAATATTCGCAAAAATATATCTGACAAAGGATTAATATCCAGAATATACAAGGAACTGAAAAACTTTACAAGGAAAAAAACAATGAGTTAAAAGACAACCAATGGAGTGGGAGAAAATATTCGCAAATATACATCTGACAAAGGATTAATATCCAGAATATACAAGGAACTGAAAAACTTTACAAGGAAAAAAACAAGTAACCCAATTAAAAAATGGGCAAAAGATCTAAATAGGCATTTCTCAAAGAAAAAATGGGCAAAAGATCTAAATAGGCATTTCTCAAAGGAAGATATACAAATGATTATAGACATATGAAAAAATGCTCAACATCACTAAGCACTAGGGAAATGCAAATCAAAACCACACTGAGATACCATCTCACCCCAGTTAGGATGGCTAATATCCAAAAGACTGTGAACGATAAATGTTGGCGAGGTTGTGGAGAAAAAGGAACTCTCATACATTGTTGGTGGGACTGCAAAATGGTGCATCCGCTATGGAAAATGGTTTGGAGATTCCTCAAACAGCTGAAGACAGTTCTACCATAGCAGATAGTTCTATCACTGACCCAGCTATCCCACTGCTGGGAATATACCCAGAGCAATGGAAAGCATCAAGTTGAAGGTATACCTGTTCCCCAATGTTCATTGCAGCACTCTTTACAATAGCCAAGAGTTGGAATCAGCCCAAATGTCCATCATCAGATGAGTGGATACGGAAAATGTGGTATATCTACAGAATGGAGTACTACTCTGCTATAAAAAAGAATTGAAATACCGCCATTTGCAATGACATGGATCGACCTAGAGAGAATTACATGAAGTGAAACAAGTTGGGCACAGAAAGAGAAATATCGCATGTTCTCACTTATTTGTGGGAGCTAAAAATAAATAAATAAATACAAAAAACCAGGGGAGTTGGGGAGGGAAGAAGAAACAACAATTACAATTCCTTGAAATTGATTCAACAAGCAAACAGAAAGGACATTGTTGGGAGGGAGGGGGGAGAGGGAGGAGGGAGGGAGGTTTCAGTAATGGCCACAATAATCAACCACATTGTATAGTGACAAAATAAAATAAAATTTGGAAGAGAAAAAAAAAATATCACACAAATTATAATTGTGCAAAAAGCTGTTTCTTTTCTTCTCCCCCCACACCCCACTGAAACTCTCATATGTCTTCTTGTTCTACTTAATGAGCTGACTACACCTGAATACTGCAATTGGACCTCACACTTATTAAACTGTGGAAGTCAAGGATATTGATTTCAGCCTATGTAATAGTTGAGTCCCTAGTTACTTTGGAGATTACTTACTCACCTCCATGATATCTACCTTTGGAGAAAAGGGGTCAGTGGGTCTCTCCTGCCTGTGATCTTCCCAGCTGATATTCTTCTATTTTCCCCAGAAGACACACATATCTGGAACTCATTTCTCCCACATTACAACACAGTCTAAGGTTCTTGGCCTTTGGGGAACCACTCAATACTAATTTGCTTAGTTAAGCTTTTATCTAACTGATGGGATGGAGAAGACTAATTGAATTGGTAGCAAATTCTAATGCATATACATATTCCTATACTTCAGAACCTATTCATAAATTTCCATAACAGAGTTCCGTTTCATTAGTTAAAATTAATAATAAAGACTACTCACTATTTCCTTAAAATATCCTGTGAATTTATTTCCTTTTCCTAAAACTCTACGTTTCAAACATCCTATACCCATTTAATAAGGTAGAGCTAGGTTATTAAACATCCTGCTCCTACAAGCATTTGAATATAACATGAGGTATGTTTTATCCACATCCCAAAGTTATTAAAACCTGATGAGACAAGATTGTTCTATAAAAAAATGGCAGTGCTGCTCCCCAAACATAATGTATTATACTATTTCACTATATTTAAAAAGACAACAGGAACTAAGATAATGTTTATTTCAGTATAAAGAAAGTAAATCTTTGGCAAAACTTAAGATTTTAATTCAAAAAATATTATCAAATATATTAAAAAACAGTTTGATTATTAACCTATTAATAAATGGAATAGTAAAAAATAAAATTTATTAAATCTGTAGGTTTTACAGATGTAAATGTATTTGAGAGGGTTACTTGGAATTTTATAAGTGTTTTATAACTATTGTGGGAAAATTCTACTAGACTGTACTTCCATTAAAAATATTCTGTAAATATTTCTTCAAGATACTTCAAAATAAATACTTCACAATAAATCTTTATATGCTCTAAACATTTGAATTAATACTCAGAGTGAAACTTTCAATTTATCTGATGCGGTAGTGTTTTGCAGATGATGGCATTCCCTCATGATTTCAGTTTACTATAGAACAAATATCCAAAGTGTTGTGCTGCTTTCTCGGCTAAGTAAAATCCAGAAAAAGAGCCTGGAGTTCTCACAAAAGTGATTCCATTCATGATGCCAACACACTTGCTGATGTCATGGAATTTCATTTCATCTATTTAATTATCATTTCTCAAATATGTTTCCCTTGGATGTTATAGTTAGTATAGAAAAATAATAAGGCTGTATTTCTTGGATTTAATATGAATGCCAAAAGAAATATCTTATAATCAGGCCTTATTAAATCCAATTGAAGTAAAAACTAATGATTTCCTGCTCAGCTTTAAAAAAAAAATAAATAAGGGCTGGATATACATAGGATAGTATTATTTCCTTTTGCCAACTATTGGCAGAAAAATTATGCCAGAATTTTGAAAATCTCACATTGGGTTCACATGTGCCTCATAAATAGTAACAGAGAACTGGGCGGCCTTAGTGCTGTTCATGATTGAATAATATCCACTTGCACCAGGACATTTATATGTCCCTTTCTCCCTAAGCTGAATGACTCTGAGCACAATGACCACCGTCAAATTCTCACAGGAACACTGGGTCTGCCGTTTAGATGCCATCTGTGACACAGCTGAAAAGTGGCTGGGCCTTCCTTTGTTGTTCCTATATGATGTTATGCCTCACCTAATAACTGAGAATGCAGGTTAAAAATAAGGATGGATCCCTCTGATGTCATTCTCTTCATTGTGTCTGAAGATCTGTGCCCACCACCCACCAGGCTTCCCTGAGTGACCCGTGCTTGCCTTCTGTCCTGACACTTCCCACTGGGTTGTTGATGGGCTTCTCTGCCCAGGAAGCCGGTGGGCCAGTACAGGCTTTTGTTGTACGGTACGCAAAGAAGAGCGTTTGTGGAGCGGGACACAATATTCCAGTTAAACTATTTTTTAGAGAAGCTGGAGAGAGAGAGACAAGCATCTTATTACAGATGATACCTGAAAGCTTATTCTGTTCCCAGGGAATAAAAAGTCAACTCCTCCCCGTGATGAAGAGCCCTTTTTGCATAATATGAGACTAGTGACATAAAAAGTCTGCAAAAGTAAAAACAAGCCTGCATTGATTGAGCAGCAGTACATGCCTACTTCTCCCATAATCAGTTGTGCTGTCAGTGCTCTTACAGAAAAATAAGTATTTCTCTTAGTTCTAACTAGGTTTGGAAGGGGTTTATCTAATTTGATTAAAATCCTTCATCATCCTTTTCTGTTTCTCAAGAAGAAAATCAAGTGGAAAGTGACTTCATATTTTAGAAAAATCTAGATAGCATTACTATCAGACTACACAAAAATGTATATTCCCAAATATGAGTGTCTGTTTTTGTCTTTACACTAATTTACACCCTCCTCCCCAAAAATACAGACTTAAGGATTGTAACACGGGAACATACTCAGGATGGAGTCCTCAGTTGTCTTTTTTAAAAAAATTCTATGTAAAAGTATTTAGCATAATACTTTAATATTTGACTAAATATATTAATATTTTTCATTGCATTTAATATTTGACTAGATATATTAATATTATATTTATTTGTATATAAATATTAATATTTAACATTAATGCAAATATTAAAAGCTGAAAAATATTAATGAAATTTGGAGTTACACATAATTTAGTAGAATTAACACTACTTATAAATCTTATAAAAATAAGATTAACAGACTAAGATTTCTGACCAGATATCTGTCTTTTTCTCTTAAGTGTTCAATTTCCTTATTTGTAAACAAATTTGATTACCCCTACAATTCTAATGTCCTATTTTGCTCTAAAATATGCAACCAAACGCAACAGACAGTATTTATAATGTAATTCAAAAAAGTAAATTTAATAAATTTATAAAAGAAAGTAAATTTAAAATTATTATTAAATATTTGAGCAAAGTTAATCATTTCCCTTGTTCTTGATGCTCCAGTTTTTAGAGATGTTAATCTAGATAAACCATCAATCTACTTTTTGGGGGGCACTAAGAAGAGTGTTTTAAGACTGCAGGGGCAATGTGCACATTGCTTTTGTGCTTTCTTAAAAATATTTTTGAAATACTTTATAAATGCCTTAAGAAGTAGAGTGTATTAATTGTGAAGATTGTGTTTTTATATCAGTACTAAGCTCAGACTGGTTCTATAGCTGCAAAGGGGATGACTTAGTAGTTCTCCTTTCATTTAAAAGTGAATAGTTCTGTTAGGCACAATTCCGACGTGACACTGAATTATTTAGGGACTGCCTGGATTCCCTTATTTCAATTTGGAGCTGTGGAATAAGTAGTTGAATTTGATATTACTAAATACTCAGGGGTCTTTGGCGTATAAATTTTGTTGAAGAAAACTTTTAAGTGTTTGGGTATTTATAAAAGGAATCTAATCCTCTAGTTAGTGCTTCAGGGTTCAATGAGGATGTTACTAAATTGGGAGTTAAGGTAAAATACCAAGATAGTTGGGCTGGCCTGGTGGCACACTCGGTTGAGTGCGGCGCTTGGGAGCACGGCGGCCCTCCCGCCGAGGGTTCGGATCCCATATAGAGACCGGTCCACTCACTGGTTGAGTGCAGTGCGGGGCGACACCAAGGGTTGCGATCCCGTTACCAGTCATGAAAAAAAAGACAAAAAGGGGAAAAAAAATACCAAGATAGAGTTTCCTTAGAAAACAAAACATTATTTTTACAAAAGGCTGTTATAATCTGCAATGACCCACTGACCATGGCCCTAGGTTATACATATGTTCTGAAAATATCAGTTATTTTATAAGAAATATAATCAAATATAAAGGCAGTTCAGCAAGAAAATTTTCTTTAAAATAATAACTTAATAAAGACATTTTCTTTTTTCTTTAAATAGCCATACCAAAATGACCTTTTAAATTTATCTTCAAATGGAAAAGATCAACCATTAATGAAAGTGTAGTTCGGAAAATAGCCCAGCGTGCTTGCTAAATATGTAGAATATATTTATTAAATATGTAGAATCATTCATAGAATGTGAAATTAAGTTACATATTTGGGGACCAAGATCAAGGATGATATATGATATTAAATGTATATCTTTTAAAACATGATTTTTATGATATATACACTATCAGATTAAAGTATAATCAAAAAGACGGTGAATAACAAATGCTGGCGAGGGTGTGGAGAGAGGGAACACTACCACACTGTTGGTGGGACTATAAGTACAACCACTATGGAAAATAGTTTGGACATTTCTCAAACAACTACAGACAGAACTCATACGATCCAGCTATCCCACTCTTGGGTATATACCCAGAGGAATGGAAATCATCATGTCGAAGGGATACCCGCACTCCCATGTTCATCTCAGCTCTGTTTACAATAGCCAAGACATGGAACCAACCTAAATGACCATCGATGGATGATTAGATAAGGAAATTGTGGCATATATACATCAGGAAATACTCCTCTGCCATAAAAAAAGAATGAAATTCTCTCATTTGCAGCAACATGGATGAACCTGGAGAAACTTAACGTTAAGTGAAATAAGCAAAGCACAGAGGGATAAATACTGCATGTGCTCACTCATAAGTGGGAGCTAAGAGAGAAAGAAGGAAGGAAAGATCACAGTGGGGTGTTGGACTTGTAGAGGGAGAGAACATACCTAGGGATACAAAGTGGAGTGCAGAAAAGGAGGTGGGGGAGGGAGGTTGGGGATAATTGGGTGGGGAAGACAGGGTACAATCACAATTTGTGGTGATGGGCATGCTGCCAGTATGAATCTGGCCTCCACATCTAGGGCACAAGGGGGACAATCGACCTTGTTTCTCATGAATATTCATAACCAATTAAAAACATTATTTTGTTAATTAGGTACTTAGCATCAGAGTTTCTTTAAAATATATATAAATATGAACACTTTAAATTATCCATATAATTAGATTTAATTTTTATAATTTTGGTTGAGTAACTTTATTGGAAATTATCTTTACAACTTAAAGTTTTCACAATCCTGGAGATCAATATTAATTATTAATATATCATTTGTAATATATATGTCTTTAAGAATTTTCACTGCCTCATTGATAATTTGCTGAATTCTAAATCAGAATTTTCTCAGAAAATCGAAGATAGAAAATGTGAGTAGGAAAGAAGACTTCAAGTAATATTCAGTCTTTCAAATAAAGTCACAAATCTATAAAATAAAGTGGTTTTACTTCAATTATCTACATTGTTTGGTTGAAATAAACTTTTTTCTTTAATGAAATTCACACTATTCTCTTGCTTTTTAAATTTCATTTCTTGCAAGTGATGGCCTTCCTTTTGCTCAAACAGGAACGGAAGTAATTTTGTCATCTTAGTGAATTTTGCACTGTTATCACTGGTTCCACCTTGGAGCTGCTAAATTTATTTTGCCACTTATAAGTTATTACTAAATTTTAAAATAATTATTAAGGACAGATATGGTTATGCTATTAAGGACAGTATAGTCAAAACTGCCTTATCAGTGTAGTAATTTGTACTTAATTGTGATTGGTAATGAAATTTGGAAATGATAATTTTTTGTTTTTCAGGAAATTCTATCCTTTTAACAGATTAGATTATATTGAACAAACACATAATAATTCCTATTTTAAAAACATATCTTCTCTTTTACCAAGAACATTTTTCTAGATAAATAAAGCAAATCTAAACTTGCAGAACAATTAATAAAAGCTAATAAATTATATGTCCTCAAACATTTGTTGTACTAAAAATATTCTTTAACTAAGTATGCATTTGCACTAATAAACCATGGAAATTATGCACATGCAGATCAAAACCTTATGATCAATTCATCACAATATATGCATGGAATTTTATTGATTTATAGAAATATTTGAATAAACAGAGTTTTATTATAGCATTGGTATATACTTCCAAATACATAGTATGTGTCTCTTTTAAAAGAATTAATTAAAGTGAACTTTGCAATAATAAGCAAAATGATTTCTGCTTGAGTTTTGCGAATAAATAAATAAATAAATATATATATATATATACACACACACACACATATACATACATATATATGTAAAAATATATATATATGTAAATGAAGTTCCATCCTGCTATTTTCCAAAAGTGCAAGATTCATCTGCAAATGACATGATACACAGTGTCATCTCAGTGTGCCTTCAAATTAATATAGCTGTGACTTACTGGTATTCATCTTATATTTCAACATAAATGACTATCCCACCTATGTAGAATTAAAAAGAGACTCAAATATACCACAATTTACTAAAAGGAGAGATATTTTAAATGTGTGCATTATGAAAGATAGGACTAATCCAAGAATTTCCATTTGAAAGAGAAATGACTGATAATTGATTGGCCTGAATCCAAATTCACAGTGGGGTTCAAAAAGCTGGTAAG
>NW_007733971.1:78615-81994 GCF_000696425.1 Galeopterus variegatus
GATACTATTCATATAGTTAACAAATATATTTAACCACATCTATAACCATTTGCATATATTTGGGGAAAATAAAACAGAAGATGTCATTTTTAAATAATTTAACAAATATGCTCCCAAAACTAAGGATAGCAGAGATATCATTTTGATTTTAAAATAGAGAATGTTTACCAACGTGTTTGCTCTTAATACATCTATAGATAAGAGAAGGCTGGAAAAAGACTTGAATTTTTCTTAGTTGTAACGATTTTAGGAAGCTCTGCACAATGTGTGGCTTCTTAGTATTACTGACAGAGAGAAAGCAACAGAGAAAGACTTCTTCCTGTTGAGCACAGTGGCAGGATATTGGCTCCAAAATGCCACTGAGCCCCACTGGGAGGAACACGTGTGCTAATGCAGGCTCTTTGTTAGAATCTTGCAGTAAATACACTTTATGCAAAAAGTGGAAATTTTCTCATTTTACACAAATAACACATTTAAGGGGAAATAACCTGTAATAAGAAAAATGTGTCACTGGTCTACTTCAGTAGCTTTCCTCAAGGCAGTGCTTTATTATGATTATAATATGCACTCAGCTAAAACAAATGCATAAGTTTTTAATTTTTTTCTTAGTAGAATAATTAGGAAAAGAGTAGTTTCTCCTGTACTGTAAGGGACCTATTGCTGCTGATTCTAAGATTATCTAATTTTTTGACATTATCTCATTTTCTATAGTCAAACTCTGAACAGGGACTGCATTTCCTTTTTGCTGTAGCACATAGATCTGTTATATTCCTCTACCAGTAGCCATGTATACACGTGCATGTACGCACACACACACACACACACTGGAGTCTGCCACCAAGGGAAAGGAGTTTGCCTTAGAGAACAGCATCTTTCCTTAGATAAGGACTGACAGCCACATAGTTTCCCTAACATAAGCATCCTAGAAGGATTGACTTCTAACTTGGGCCCCAGAAATGAAGGAGTCCTAAAGATTAGCTTGTTAACCAGAGTTGGAGTCTACAATAAAGTCACAATTAATGGCACTGCAAAGTCTGCCCTAGACCACTTGAAGAATCTGAAAATCCTGTACCAAGATCAAGAATCCTCAGAAGCCGACCCCCTTTCCCAGCAATACCACTAACCCTCGGTTCACATGTCCCTTCACTTCTTGAAAATGGGCTGACTCTTACTTGTGTGACTCCCTGTCATGCTGTCTTTGAAACCTTGATTTGTGTAGGTTTGAGAGTATTGTTTGGTCAACTTAATAAGGAGCAAATTCAATTCCATGGTGATATTAGTCTCCTCAGTGATAATGGCATGCACCTAAAATGCCTCCAGTGTATTATAACTTAAGTTCACAGACACATGTGCCACTTTGATGAAGGATGTGTTATATATTATGNCTGTAATTGGAGTCCAATTACTCAGTTGGTCTTCTATAAAATTAATTCGTCTGAAAGTTTGCCATTGTTCTGTACTGCAGGCCTGCTGCAGGCTTAATTAGTTAACACCAAGGAATCTTGAAACAGTAAATTATTTTGTATTTATTGCCAATTATTGGTTAAGAAAAAATTGTACATAAAATACTAACAGTTGCTGCTGGGAAAAATAGGAAAAGACATAATAAAAACACTTTTTTCTTTTCCCACCTAAAAAGACACTGATGCAGAGGAGAATGAATCTTCCTGTATATCATTTATGTAAGAGAAATTTGAATTTAGCTGTTGAACACATTGCCAATGCACAAAATATTCCTTAGGTAACGATTTGGCAAACATGCCGCCTAGGCCACTTAAGGTGTACACATGTAAAGATTAAGTTTAAGAACGATGGGGAAAAAAAAAAGTTGCATGGGTAGAGAACATTCCTGAAGAAATTCTTCATCAGTCTTTAAATTACCTTGAGCAGTATTTGATAATGCTTTAGCATAGTTTTGAAATGATATTGGCTGACTCCTGAGGTTTGATAATCTGTATTAGGTTTTTTTGCAATTATCTTTGTTTCATATTATAGTTCCATCACTAAGCACTTAAACCTATTGAAAAAAATTGATCTTATGCCTAATGATTGTTTTTTAATATAAAAAAAGGAATACATTGCCAATTGTACTGAAATTACTGGTACCATTTTAAAGCTATCTCCTATCAATGTCATGTAGATATGGCTCATTTCTATGTAATCGGCTTCATCATATTATACTTTAATTTAGAAAGAATCACTACTCACAAAATTTTATTCTTTAACTGCATGTCCAATAGCTAATTCAAAATGAAGCATCATGGAATTGCTTAATAATAAAAAAAGTCAATTCCAAACTGTTAGAAGAATTATTATTGTTAAAGCAAAAATAAAATAATCTCTTCAAAAGTCATAGTGGAATAAACATTACAGTCTTCCTCAAATATAACATTATGAATATATAAGAAAATGATAAAAAAAAATAAAAAAATAGATTGCATGGTTTTAAAAACATAGTTTTATATATCCCCTCTAAGAATATAGAAGTCTTTAATGTAATATAAAGTTGTTATTAATTATAATACTATCAGCTTTAAGACAATATTATGTGTTAAAACAGACTTGAATAGCTTTTGGGCAAAGTTTTCCAGTACATGTGTCTCTTCAAATTTGTAACATTTACAATAAACAATTCTCTTACCACATAGTAGAATTAATATAAGAATTCTCATTACATTTTTCTATATTTCTTCCAAAAATAACACTGCAAGAACCAATTACCTTTTAAACCCTTGTATTCAATCCACGATGTCAAGATAAACTCAACTTTTACAGGAAAACTGAAGTTAAAACTTTTAAAAAAGAAATGTGCTTTAGATCAAGGGAAGCATAATGAAAAATGATCCTGAATATATTGTTTCCCTTTGAAAAATTTCACTAAAACTTTAAAAAGGAAAACGCTTTATTTAACGTCTGAGTAACTATAAGTCAATTTAGCTAGGTTTTACCAACTTGATAGAATGTTGGCAATTTATGTACTTAGATTGTTTTATTTTATTCTATGCTATTTCAACTTGCATCTGTGTTTTTGACAGAATCCAGATTTTCCAGATACTATTCATATAGTTAACAAATATATTTAACCACATCTATAACCATTTGCATATATTTGGGGAAAATAAAACAGAAGATGTCATTTTTAAATAATTTAACAAATATGCTCCCAAAACTAAGGATAGCAGAGATATCATTTTGATTTTAAAATAGAGAATGTTTACCAACGTGTTTGCTCTTAATACATCTATAGATAAGAGAAGGCTGGAAAAAGACTTGAATTTTTCTTAGTTGTAACGATTTTAGGAAGCTCTGCACAATGTGCAGAGAGAAAGCAACAGAGAAAGACTTCTTCCTGTTGAGCACAGTGGCAGGATATTGGCTC
>NW_007733971.1:82481-84286 GCF_000696425.1 Galeopterus variegatus
TTTAGGAAGCTCTGCACAATGTGTGGCTTCTTAGTATTACTGACAGAGAGAAAGCAACAGAGAAAGACTTCTTCCTGTTGAGCACAGTGGCAGGATATTGGCTCCAAAATGCCACTGAGCCCCACTGGGAGGAACACGTGTGCTAATGCAGGCTCTTTGTTAGAATCTTGCAGTAAATACACTTTATGCAAAAAGTGGAAATTTTCTCATTTTACACAAATAACACATTTAAGGGGAAATAACCTGTAATAAGAAAAATGTGTCACTGGTCTACTTCAGTAGCTTTCCTCAAGGCAGTGCTTTATTATGATTATAATATGCACTCAGCTAAAACAAATGCATAAGTTTTTAATTTTCTTCTTAGTAGAATAATTAGGAAAAGAGTAGTTTCTCCTGTACTGTAAGGGACCTATTGCTGATGATTCTAAGATTATCTAATTTTTTGACATTATCTCATTTTCTATAGTCAAACTCTGAACAGGGACTGCATTTCCTTTTTGCTGTAGCACATAGATCTGTTATATTCCTCTACCAGTAGCCATGTATACACGTGCATGTGAGCACACACACACACACACACACACACACACACACACTGGAGTCTGCCACCAAGGAAAAGGAGTTTGCCTTAGAGAACAGCATCTTTCCTTGGATAAGGACTGACAGCCACATAGCTTCCCTAACCTAAGCATCCTAGAAGGATTGACTTCTAACTTGGGCCCCAGAAATGAAGGAGTCCTAATGATTAGCTTGTTAACCAGAGTTGGAGTCTACAATAAAGTCACAATTAATGGCACTGCAAAGNGCTTCACATGTCCCTTCACTTCTTGAAAATGGGCTGACTCTTACTTGTGTGACTCCCTGTCATGCTGTCTTTGAAACCTTGATTTGTGTAGGTTTGAGAGTATTGTTTGGTCAACTTAATAAGGAGCAAATTCAATTCCATGGTGACATTAGTCTCCTCAGTGATAATGGCATGCACCTAAAATGCCTCCAGTGTATTATAACTTAAGTTCACAGACACATGTGCCACTTTGATGAAGGATGTGTTATATATTATGTTGAAATGTTAGATAAAACGAATCTTCTTTCTCATCTCGACTGAATTTTCAGTTGGCATCACTCTAGCTAGGCAGAGCAGAAAAGAAAATATAATCCTGATCAGGAAAAGTGAGTAGAAGCAGCGGGGAATCAACTAAATGGTATTGGAGATCCAACGAGCACTACAGAATTTTGAGTGCTTTGATTTTTTTTTCCCCCATGAAGAAGAAAATAGCCTTTCCCCCCGCCTAGTCCTAAGGCACATTACACTAAATAAGAGGGAAAAAAATGTCGATTTTGTTCTGACAGGCCTTTGCTACTGAACAGTAGGATTCTTCTTCACAACAAATCCAAAGCAGCATAAGACGTGTATATCCTGGGGTACCCAATCTACAGAATCTTGACTTGAGAAAGTCAGAACTGGAAACAGAACTGCTGGAATGGCAACGACAAGTTGCTCAGCTCTTGAAATAAATGTCCCCGGTCCTGCAGGAACATATCTGCAAATGGATTTCCTTTCTTTGTTTGCACCTGATCCTAGTGTAACTAAAGTCACCGTGTGGCTTCCCTTCCCACAGCCCAGACATATCACCTTCCTATTTCACTCTTAACATTTACATGGATGCTTTATTTTTAATAAAAAATATAAACTGAGTCTCCAGAAGATATGTATTTGTGATGAAAGTTTATTAAATGAAAATATAGGTGAAGTATAAATATAAGTGAAATATAAATGGAAATACAAGTCAAAAAAGTCTATTTCA
>NW_007733971.1:85769-96369 GCF_000696425.1 Galeopterus variegatus
AGAAATACAAAATTAGGGTTCCATACACATATTCTACAGGAAATGGAGCAAATTGGTGAGACCATGTGCAGACTAGTCTTCCCTTTCTAAGTCAGTGAATACAACTCTCAAACACACACCACCCCCACCCAGAAGACCTGGGGTACTGGAGTGGTCGACTGCAACAGGAAGGGCTGTCCACACAGGCAAAGGTCTGGAAGGAAGCGCTGAGACCTGAAAGCCACGTAATTACTCTTTCTGACAAGTACAGCCTTGTTAAACTCAAGTTTTTAAAGTTTAATCTCATCGGTAATCTTAAAAAATGCATATTATTGCTATATATGTATGTTTCACTTCTCTAATTTAGATTATCTTTTTAAATGATTATACTCAATGCTGGGGGAGCTACACTGAAAAGGCAAATGTTGCATTTAGTGGGGACATGTAATTTGTTTAATATTTCTGGAAAGTAGCCTAGGAACATTGAACAGAGATTTGAAATAACTATTTACATTCCATAGCCCATTTTAGGAGTCCACAGTAAAGTCAGAACATATTAATGTGCAAGGAATCTTTCAGCAGCTTAATTTGAAAGAGGTGAACCTTGGAAACATCTTTAAAAATACAGTAATAGAAAAATGCTTATATAAATTTTGTTGCATCCAAACATATACTATTAAATACCTGCAAAAATAATATTTACACACAAAATATTTGCAATACCATAAATGAAAAGATAAAGCAATATTATTTGCACTATGAACTCGAAATATATAAGCTCAACAAGAATAAAGAGCCCAAAGTTAATGAACAGAGTATATATATATATATATCTATTTTTTTTTTTCATTAAAAAGCTTATGGCTAGTTTGTTTTTGTATTTAGTTTTTGTATACTTTGTAAATGTTCACTAGTGAATAGTTATTAACTTTTACAGCTAAAACAAAGAGAAGTTTGTTGTTCAAAAAATACCACTCAGAATAAGACTGAATAACAGTTATTCCTCACTTCAAGATTAACTGTTATCATTATTTGCAATTAAAATCTCGTATCCTTAGAGAAGCAGAATAGAGCTCAATTTCTTTAAACTAGACCCCACAGATGTATTACAGGAGGCCAACAGATTGCCTCTCTTTTTTGTTTAATTTTGCATTTTCATTTTGTTGAAAATTGAAGAAGTAATAACATAATCTGCAAGATAGTTGTCAAGTTCAGATGCACTCGGGTGCTGTCTGCTCAGGGCTGGTCAGGGCTGCAGGGATGGAGAACAGTCTCCATAAGCAGGTTTCCAGTGAGCAGCCCCCTTCCTGTGCTGGGTGAACCCACTTTTTACTAGGTTTCTCAGTGACCTGTGAACTCCTGGTCAGAAAACCCTGTGCAGCTCGGCTCTTCATGCTTGTCTCCTTTATACTTTCCATGGTCTGTGTCACCCCTCAACAGATTTTCATTCTCGTTTTTCTCTAGATATTTGTTTAATTAACTTTGCTACTGAAGAGTCCCTCCCCCTTTATTGAATATTTTTTAATGGGGTCTTGAGAAGGAAAGGATAGGACACTCAAGCTGAGGAGCTAATCACCTTGAACTGAGGCACCTATTTTTTAACATTTGACCCAGAATCATTTTTTGCTCTTTTATTTTTATTTTATTATTATTATTTATTATTTATTTATTTATTTATTTTTTGCAGCTTGTCAGTATGGGGATTCAAACCCTTGACCTTGGTGTTTGACCCAAAACAATTTTTTTTTTAAATAAAATTCTAATTGGGATTTATTTATTTATTTTTGGCAGGTTTTGTTTTTTTTAATTGAAACAAAACTGTTTATACATGTCTTTTGAGGTACAGATTTGAATATCAATACCTGTGTATGATGTGTGATGATCAAATCAGTATGATTAGTATACTCATGCTGACAAAACATAATCAATCTTTATGACCCTTCACCAATTTCTTGCTAACCTCCTTTTCTTTACCCCTTCCCCACCTCTAATAACCAGTTTTCTTCTCTTTTTTTTGAAAGTTCAAAGTACTATTATGATTGTTGTTTATTTCTTTGTTTCTTCCTTTCTTTCTTTCCTTTTATTAATTTGTTTATCTATTAACTCCCACTTATGAGTAAGGACATGTGGTATTTTGTGGGGGGGCCTGGTTTATTTCACTTAACATAATTTTCACTAAGTTCATCCATGTTGCTGTGAATGTCAAAATTTCATTATTTTTTATGGCTGAGTGGTATTCCATTGAGTATATATACCATATTTTCCATATACAGTCATCTGTCAATGGACATTTAGGTTGGTTCCAACTCTTGGCTACTGTAAATAGAGCTGCAATAAACATGATGTGCGCTCACAGCACTTGCTGGCTGAGCGCGGTGTGGCCGGTCTCAAAAAGGACAAAAAATAATAATAATAATAATAATAAACATGAGAGTGCAGGTGTCCCTTTGCAATGATGATTTCCTTTCCTTTGGGTATACACCCAGCAGTGGAATTGCTGGATGGTATGGCAGTTCTATCTGTACTTGTTTGAGGAATCTCCATACTGTTTTCCACAATGCCTGCACCAATTTACAGTCCCACCAACAGCATAAGAGGGTCCCCCTTTCCCCGCATCCTTGCCAGCATTTGTTAGCCTCAGTCTTTTTGAAAATAGTCTAACTGGGGTGAGATGATCTCAATGTGGTTTGGGTACCTTTGAGTCTCTTTGATCTGGAATTCCATATCTCTACCAATACTGGGAAAATTTTCCACTATTATTTCATTGAATATGTTTTCAATGCCTTTTCCTTTCTACCCCCCTTCCAGAACACGGATGATTAGAATGTTTGTGTGCTTAAGGTACTCTACTAGCTCTCTTAGATTCTCTATATTTTTTAAAAAAATCTTTGTTTTTTGTCAGTTTGTATTATTTCAAAAAGACTGTCTTCAGGATCAGAAATTCTGTCTTCTGCTTGCTCTAACCTGCTGCTGATGCTATCAATTGTAGTTTTTATTTCATTGAATGAGCTTTTCAGTTTCAAGAGTTCTGCTACATTCTTTTCTATGGTATTTATCTCTTTGTAAATTTCCTCTCCCAAGTCCTGGATTGTTTTTCTTGTTTCATTGTGGTGTCTAACTGAGTCTTCTTGTATCTCACTGAGTTTTTAATGAGACTGTTACTAGGAATTCCTTTTCAGACATTTCAAGGATTCCTTGCTTTATGCGGTCTGGTACTTGAGAATTATTGTATTTCTTTGGTGGGGTCATATTTCCTGCTTTTTCATGTTTCTAGTCTCTCTGTGTTGGTGTCTGGTCATCAAGTAGAGTGGTGGCTTCTTCCTGTACTCTGGAGTGGGCTTAGAGGAGAGAGACTTTCTCCTGTACATGTGTTTTATACTGACTGTTGAGTAGAGTGTTTGAGTACTGGTTCCAAGTAGACACAGTAGTGTAGTCTCTGTGTGGGTACTTCTGCCATATCCAATCTCCGAGTTGTATGTGAGTGCCTCTGTGGTGTCGGCACTGGGGAACTTAATGATTTCTTTCTGAGTTAGTGACACTGTGTTGAGATGTCGAGATCACTCAAGATCTTGGGTGAAATGTCTGGGTGGCTTTTCACTCTTTGGCTGGAGTGGATGATGCTAGGCAGACTTGTTGATTCCCTGTTTAGTGTTCTGTGACCCTGATGGGTGCACAGGTGTATATTGGATTTCCTTGGCTTCAATGTGTGACCCTGGGTGAGCTTTCTCTTTCATTGTTCTTATAGGCCAAGGCTTCTCCTGGGTCTTACTTCCTCTGGTTGGAGGGTAGGTTGGTGGTGGCTGGAAATTTTTTTTCTGTATACTATTTGGTTATTCTGGGTTTCTGTGCTCTCCAGGTTCTCTGTGTGTGTCTCTCCTGGGTCAAGATAGTCATGGGCACTGCACATGGCGTGTAATTCCCCCTATGGGTTGGGCCACTGGGGCACAGGTCTGTGATGGATGACCTTTTGCTGGCAGCTCTGTTTTGACCCTTCTTGTGTCAATGCTTGCTAGCAGGGATGGATCCTACCCACAGCCAGTCTGTCTGGCATAGTGACAGTAGTGGCAGTGTGTATAGTTGCTGGTGGCAGCAGCTGCAGGAGCTACACTGCAAGAGTTAGTAGGTGGGGTCCCTCACCCAGCTGGGCTGGCTACTGCTTCAAAATCAGCAGGGATTCTTCCCACTGCTAGTCTGGCCAATACAGTGGCATGGGCAGGGATCCCACATGTGGCTGGTCTGGCTGGTGTGATGGTGGTGATGATAGCCATTCTATAGGTGGCTAAGATGGGGGTCCAATGCACAGCCAGGCTGACTTGTGCAGCAGCTTGATCAGGGGATCCCATGCACAACTGGAGTTGGCTGGTGCAATGGTGTGGGGATCCCACATTGGCTGGTCTGAATGGTGCAGTGGCATGGACCACTGCAGAGCACACTGTAGGCAGTTGAAGCAGGAGTTCCTGTACCAGCCGGGCTAGCTAATGCTTCAGCATCAGCCGGGTGTCCCATGCCCAGCTGATCTGGCTGGTGTGATGGCTATGGTGGCAGCTGCATGGTACACCATTACAATGGTGGGTCCTCCATGCAGCCAGGCTGGCTGGTGAAGCGGCACAGGAAGGGGTACTGGTTTGGCTGGTGTGTTTGCATGGATGGCCACTGGCAATGGCTGCTTTGCTTCAGGCAGCTGTAGCAGGGCTCCCATGCACAGCAGGCCTGGCTGGTGTGGTGATGTGGGCAAGGATCCTGTGTTCGGCTGGTCTGGTTGGTGGTACGGTGTTGGTGAGGATGGCCACTGGCCACAGCAGCAGTAATGGTGGGGAAAAGCTCACTGTGGGTAGGTAGACGACAGTCCCAGGTCCCAACAGTGTCACTAGTGAGTGTGGTGATGGTAGTGGTGGGCCTGTTCTGGTCTTCTTCTGTGGGAGGAACATGTCCTGGGCTCCTCTAGTCTTCTGTTTTCTCACTGACCCAGAACAATTCAATATCAACTGAAGAGTCGTGGTATTTTACCATCTATGTGTGTTCAGTTGTGTCATTACTACAGGAGAAAGATTATTTTGCTATGTTCTTCCCAGATTCTTCATATGGCAGACAAACCCTAAGGCAATCTTTAATAATTCCTTCCCGCTGTGGCCCACAGCTTTGTGTAATTCCCTCCTCTTCAGTNTCAGCCGGGTGTCCCATGCCCAGCTGATCTGGCTGGTGTGATGGCTATGGTGGCAGCTGCACGGTACACCATTACAATGGTGGGTCCTCCATGCAGCCAGGCTGGCTGGTGAGGTGGCACAGGCAGGGGTACTAGTTTGGCTGGTGTGTTTGCATGGATGGCCACTGGCAATGGCTGCCTTGCTTCAGGCAGCTGTAGCAGGGCTCCCATGCACAGCAGGCCTGGCTGGTGAGGTGATGTGGGCAGGGATCCTGTGTTCGGCTGGTCTGGTTGGTGGTACGGTGTTGGTGAGGATGGCCACTGGCCACAGCAGCAGTAATGGTGGGGAAAAGCTCACTGTGGGTAGGTAGACAACAGTCCCAGGTCCCAACAGTGTCACTAGTGAGTGTGGTGATGGTAGTGGTGGGCCTGTTCTGGTCTTCTTCTGTGGCAGGAACATGTCCTGGGCTCCTCTAGTCTTCTGTTTTCTCACTGACCCAGAACAATTCGATATCAACTGAAGAGTCGTGGTATTTTACCATCTATGTGTGTTCAGTTGTGTCATTACTACAGGAGAAAGAAGATTGTTTTGCTATGTTCTTCCCAGATTCTTCATATGGCCGACAAACCCTAAGGTAATCTTTAATAATTCCTTCCCGCTGTGGCCCACAGCTTTGTGTAATTCCCTCCTCTTCAGTGTGGGTGGAACCTATGATTTATTTCTAAGCGAACATGGCAAAGGGGATGTCACTACCTTGATTAGATTATGTCATATGGAAATGGTGAGGAGAGGACACTTCTGTGATTACCTTATGTTATACTAGATTTTAGATTAATGACTAGAATAGAAGACTGCTATGGGTCAGCTGTGTCCCCCAAATGCTCATGTATTGTAAACTTGATCTTCATTGTAACAGTGTTAAGAGGGTGGAAATCCAATTATGGTATGTGAAAGATGGGAGATTATGAAGACTGTGCCCTCCCGAATGAACTGATCCATTCATGGAGAAATAGGTGTGGTTCTGATGGCTTTATAAGGGCAGAGAGTGAGCAGGTTAGCTCTCTCTTGCTCAAGCCATTCACCATGTGACATCCTGTGCTACTGTGGAGAATAGCCACCAAGAGCAAGTATGTCCTTTGTACTTTGGACTTCCCAGCCTCTGAAACTGTAAGAAATAAATTTCATTTCCCAAGATTACCCAGTTTCAGGTATTCTGTTATAAGCAACAGAAGAAGAATAATACAGAGACTGACTTTTTGGCATCAAGAAACCAGGCCCCGTGATGTGAACTGCAGGCATGCAGCTTCCAAGAGCTGAGGGCCTCAATCCTATAGCTACTGCAAGGAAGTCAATCTGCTGAAAACCGTAGGAGCGTGGAACAAAACCTTTCATAACACATCAGACTGGGTAGGTCAACACCTTGAAGGCAGCCTTGTGAGACCCTGAGCAGAGCACCCAGCTGAGCTATGTCCAGACTCCTGGCCCACAGAAACTATGAAATAATAAATGTGCATTGTTTCATGCCACTAAGTTTGTAGTAAATGGTTTTACAGCAATAAAAAGTAAAGTACCCCATTATTATTACTATAGCATTTTTTTTTTCACGAAGCACAATAACAATTACTTTAGGTTCCTTGGGGCCTTGAGGTCTTAGGGCCAGCCCACTCCTGCCTCTCGTCCTCAGTCAGGAGGTCACCTGTATTTTACATTCTCTTTTCTGCTGGAGGACTTGTAGTTGTAATATGTACTTTCAAGTAAGAGACGAGGCTTATAGCGGTATTGAAGAGACTGACTTTTTTATATACCACCAAAATATATGTTTTAAACATGCAAGGAAATTTTGTCATAATTATGCAGAATAGGCTCCTTAGGTTGATATAAGTGCTTTGTTTTCAACATTAATCATTGCCTGCAATGATACATTTTAATACATGACTGGCACACAACAGATAATAAATACGTAATTATTGAACATGCCTAATAATAATTTCTGATTAGAAATTGACAAAAGCCTCTGAAATTCCATGAAGAAATCACGTTAGAAAGTGAAATATCCACCCAAGAATATTTGCTATGTTGAGACTGATATGTAAAGTAATTTTCATTACTTTCTGGACACCATGAGAAAATGAGGAGAGGTTGGCAAAGACGGAAAATCTAAAAGTATTTCTAGATTATGTTCATTTTGGAGAACAGTGCTTCAACTCAGAGACCAGAGCCACAAACCTAGATTTTACCAGGACCTCTTTTCCCAATGAGTCCCCTGATTGATCTTCTGCCAACAGTGGTTTTGGTTCCAGCTCAATACTCAAAGAAGCCCTGCCAACACCAGCAAAGACAACGGAATTGCAAAAAGGGATAGTATTTCTTTTTAGTCATGCTTCCATAGATACCAGGAAAAGCAAAAAGAAAGAGCAAGTTTCTCAACAGCCCGGTGGTGGATGTTGCTGTCTCTTTACACTGAACCCACCACTGCATTTTTCTTAGAGCAACATGAGAGTGACTTTCTTCCTTATATCTAAAAATCCTTTCTAAAACTCTAGGCTTCCTGTGAATGGCTCATCTTTTATACCCACTCTCATTACTATGTAAATGAGAGCCAGAAAATGTCTATAAATTCAGATATTAAGATAAAGCAGGGGAGACCATATAATGGGGAAACGATCACAGTCTTTGTGTTCTTGGCCCTTTACATCCATGCTCAGTTGAATCTATAGTGTGTGGGCACAAAACTTGTGCAGGCAGCTGAGGACTGACATAATCCTATTGAAGTAGCAGGAAAGCCCACCCTTTCTTCACCTTCTGACCCTAGGAAAACTACTAAGGATGCCTCTCCTAGGCTTTCTGGGAGTAAATTGAGGCTAAATGTGAATCTCTCTGGAGATTAGATGGTTGTAATTTTTATCACATTGTATATGATTGCATATTATTTGTTCTCTTTAAAATTACATATAATGGAAAACCTTTTAGTTGTACAGTCCTCTGTAGGAAGCTCAAAGGGAAAATGCAGACAAGATGATGATAAATGCATAGAAAATCAAAGAGCAAGAATCTTCCCCTGTCCTTTCACTCATACAAAAGCATGAAGTCTACAGCATCGTGAANGACTTTCTTCCTTATATCTAAAAATCCTTTCTAAAACTCTAGGCTTCCTGTGAATGGCTCATCTTTTATACCCACTCTCATTACTATGTAAATGAGAGCCAGAAAATGTCTATAAATTCAGATATTAAGATAAAGCAGGGGAGACCATATAATGGGGAAACGATCACAGTCTTTGTGTTCTTGGCCCTTTACATCCATGCTCAGTTGAATCTATAGTGTGTGGGCACAAAACTTGTGCAGGCAGCTGAGGACTGACATAATCCTATTGAAGTAGCAGGAAAGCCCACCCTTTCTTCACCTTCTGACCCTAGGAAAACTACTAAGGATGCCTCTCCTAGGCTTTCTGGGAGTAAATTGAGGCTAAATGTGAATCTCTCTGGAGATTAGATGGTTGTAATTTTTATCACATTGTATATGATTGCATATTATTTGTTCTCTTTAAAATTACATATAATGGAAAACCTTTTAGTTGTACAGTCCTCTGTAGGAAGCTCAAAGGGAAAATGCAGACAAGATGATGATAAATGCATAGAAAATCAAAGAGCAAGAATCTTCCCCTGTCCTTTCACTCATACAAAAGCATGAAGTCTACAGCATCGTGAAACTACCAATTCTCACTTTCCATGCATTCATTTGGAAGCTTGGTTTTAGAAATTATTTGAGATTTTAATCCAAGGCATAATATTTTCATCAGTGAAGAGACTGAACAATGAATATAATTTTGTGCTTTTGTGAGCTCTTAATAACATTGCTTATGGAACACATTAAATAATCTTCTAAACATTTGTCTCAATCAATTATTTGAAATGAAGTTATATTTCAAATGCAATTAGGACCAAGCTACTAAACGACTTTGACAACTTTAAACCGAATAATCTATCCCTGATTTATCAATATTTCCATCAGCTTTGCATAGGCATCTTGTTACACGTATCACTTTATGAATTTTCTATCTCCCTATATACTTCTTTTTTTCTAATTTTCCTTTCTCTATAGTTGTAAAGAGAAAATGAGTCTCCTTTCTTGACATACATTTTCTCTAGTCTGATTGGCTTTAGATCTATGTGCCCATTTTTCTTTGATTGTTAATAAGAAGTCTCCATAAAGGACAACATCAAGATGAATATGCTGCACAGTGCATTGAACATTTCTCTACATGATGATTTGGCTCCTCACAGAAATGTCACTGTCCTGAGTGACGTGTTACCTTTGGTGAATCACAGAATTTTGTAATAATGGAGAAACAGAGAATGGAGAAGTGAAGTCAACTAGGCAATGAGTTGCTCCAGGTAAAAATCTGGAAGTAATATTTGAGTATTTCATTCACTTATCTACCATATTTAAGGTACCCTAATAATGAAAGAATCTAACCCCATCATTTAACACAGACTGTCAATTTTTGGTCTCCTGTGCTTACTCTGTTTGACACAGTTATACTTCATTCATTCCACTGAACTTTCTAAAGGGTTTTCTGGATTCCTAAATAGTCATTATTATAAAATCTAAGTGAAAGCAAGGAATCAACCCCCTCATCATCCTGTTTTAAAAGTGAGATGGGATATGATGAGACAATGCTTTGTGAACCACAATATCATATCGACATATTTGTATTTTATTCTGAGAATAAAACAGCTTTATTTCACTGAAGCTTTTGGTAAAACCTTTCATATCATGTTTTTAATGTGTCTACACTTACTTGCTAAAATCTTCCGTGTTATCCAAATAATTTTCATCATCTATAATAAGAACAACAGAAAGTATTTAACTTGCCTTAAAATACTGTCAAAGATCAGGGATTTAACTCTATGGACAGCTCTGTGGTTTTGCAGATTCTGTGTGTGTTCATTATTTGTGAGAATGTTAACACCATAATAACTTAAAAGCAAACTGATGGTATCAACATAATTAAATTTTCTTTTCAAGAAAGAATGATTAACTCTTTCATAAGAACACTCTGTAATCATTGGACTTCCACGATAAGAAAACCATCTTGTAAATTGAAGAGTTGTGAATGCTATGCTTCCTTGAATTCTTTGGCTAATACTGCTTTATGGTCAAGGTTAATATTTATAATTCAGTCCTCTAAATTTGTGTTTATGAAAAGTCTTGATAATATATTCTTTTGATAATATACTGAACAATATTTCAATATTTTTGTATCTCTTACAGCACCAAACACAGTGCGATGGAGACGTGATTCCTCAAATCCTGGCATTCTTTTTTTTTTTTTTAATATGGCAAGATTTTTAAAAATAATTGTTTCTATGCCTTCTTTTAACTCAAATAATTTTAAATTCATTTATTTTATATTCTCATTATTTTATTACCTCCATGTGGGATAAAAAGTATTCTATTACATCTTGTAATTAAAC
>NW_007733971.1:97414-101431 GCF_000696425.1 Galeopterus variegatus
AACTGTTTATAGCTGCTGCTGTTGTTTTTGTTTTCTCTGGCCACGACTGTGGGCAGAAAGTGAGCATGTTTGCAGCATCCCTCTGAAGACTGCAGAGCTTTTCGGGACACAGAAACTCCCGCAGATTTCAGACTTTATAAAAGGATCTTTGTTTCTGATCCCTACCCTGAAGAGTCTGAGGCCACATTTCCCAAATCGTGATACCCACTGGACAATGAGGACATGAATTCTAGCTTATGAGTCTGATTTTGAGGTCCATATCTGTTTCCAAATATGGGTGTGAATTTCGTTATTAATTTTGTAATTATTCAAAATTATAACTTTTATTTTTAGAGAAGTTTTATGTTTACGACAAAATTGAACGGAAAGCGGAGAGAGTTCTNTTCTATGCTTTTGTCCCCCACACATACCCTCCTCCAGTGTTGACATCTGGTACCACAGTGGTACATTGGTTACAATGGACGAACATAGGCTGACACATCATCACTTCCCAAAGTCCATAGTTTACATAGTTTACAAAGTAAACCCTATGCCTTACATTCGATGGGCTTTGCCAAGTATGTAATGACATGCACCCACCATCGTAACACCATACAGAACAGTTTCACTTTCCTAAAAATCCTCTGCTTTATACTTTTTACCCATTATTTTATGGGTTTTTAGTTCAGCAAAAGGAAATGCAGTCCATACCAACTTAGGTGAGCAAGAAAATAGATGTCTCTCATTAGGTTTTATAATATGTTTCATTGTTACTATTAAATAAAAAAATACATTTTCCAATTTATTACTAGAAATATGATATACAGAGGTAGAAAAAAATCCTTCATTGAGCTTCAATATTTTCAGAATTTCAATACCTATAAGGTAAACAGAAATAATTTTTATGATTATAAAATTTATCCAATATTAGAAAACTTTTGGTAAAGGATTTTTTGTTACATTGGATGTGTTTTGTGTGATTCCAGTATAATTTCTCATTGCAATCTAATCTCTTATGTTCTGTAGCTGATGAAGTAATATAAAATTAGATACTAAGCTTTACTACATATTTCATAGTTTTACAATTGTCTTGTGAAATATATAATGTTAACTAATATTTCAGATATTTTATAAAATTTCTTTTTATTTTCTTATTTAGAAGATTAGGTACTAGTAAAAATGTCATCAGAAAGAACATAGAGAATATATATATATACACATATATATGTGTGTGTGTATATATATATATATATATATATATAAATTCACTATTTGTTTTGGTTTTATTTAAATTTTAATTTCTCAGTATACATTNATATATATAAATTCACTATTTGTTTTGGTTTTATTTAAATTTTAATTTCTCAGTATACATTATAGTTGATTTTTGCACACCATTACCTATTCCTCTTCTCCCCCTCTCTTTTCTCCTCCCCTCCACTACATCATACCTATTCACATGTCTTAATAAGTTCAAGGAATTGTGATTGTTGTATCTTCTTCCTCCCTCCAACCTTTATTTGTTTGTATATTTATTTATTTATTTTTTAGCTCCCACAAATAAGTGAGAACTTGTGGTATTTCTCTATTTGTAAAATCACTATGTGAATGTTAAAATAATACATCATTTAAATTCACATGTATAAAATGTTTAAAAAGAAATCTTATCTCTATTCTAATACAGTACTGCTATATATAGGCACTTTTTAAAAGCCACTTTTTAAAGTAGTAAAAATGTCCATACTACCCAAAGCCATCTACAGATTCAATGTGATTCCCATCAAAATAACAATCGCATTCTCCACAGAAATAGGAAAAGTAATCCTAACATTCATATGAAACAGCAAAAGACCCTTAACAGCCAAAGTAATCCTGAGTGAAAAAAATAAAGCCAAAGGCATCGTACCACCTGACTTCAGATTATACTATAAAGCCATAGTAACCAAAACAGCATGGCACTGGCATAAAAACAATCACATGGACCATTGGAACAGAATAGAGAATTCAGACATCAATCCACACAGTCAACTGATCTTTGACAAAGGCACCAAGAACATACACTGGGTAAAGGACAGCCTCTTCAGTAAATGGTACTGGGAAAACTGGATAGCCATGTGTACAAGAATGAAACCAGACCCTTGTCTCTTGCTGTTTACCAAAATCAACTTAAAATGGATTAAAGACTTAAATGTATGACCTGAAACTATAAAACTCTTAGAAGAAAACATAAAGGAAGCACTTCAGGATGTAGGACATGGAGAATCTTTTATGTCGTGTGAAGAAATTTGGACTCTTTCCTGAAGGATATCCATAGCTATCGAAGGGTTTTTAGCAATTGAATATTATAGTGAAATTTGCACTTTAGAAAAATCACTATGCCAGTAAAGTGAAGGATTGATTTGATGAGTCATTCATTCATTCAGCACTGCCATATGTTATTACTATATGCTAAACACTGTTAAATGCCATGAAACAAAGGTTAGTAAGACAGAGACGATGGCTTTCACGAGATGATTGTCTCTAGGAGAATACTGGCATAAAAACAGACACGTGGACCAGTGGAACAGAATAGAAAAATCAGAAATCAACTCACATATTTACAGCCAACTGATGTTTGACAAAAGCACAAAGAAAATACACTGGGGACAAGGCTGCCTCTTCAATAAATGGTGCTGGGAAAACTGGATATCCATTTGTATGTCACCTCTCCCAGGGTGACAGAGACACAAAGGATTACTCAAAGCCCATTTTTCCAGAGCAATGAGAGACCCAGAAGGGGTTAATTCCAGGCAATTCCTTGAAGAGAGAAGGATTTCTTGGAAAATAGCACCGAACTAGGTTTTCTGTCTGTATTTATTTTCCAAGCAAGAAAGTCACAGAAAAAGAATGTAGGTGGTTACAAAAAGAACAATGAGATATTCGTTATGACAACAATCATTAGGTTTAGCTGCACCAAGGACTACTGCTCTTATAGCAAGCATTTTTGCTGTGTTACAATATTTTTATTTATAACAGAGACTTTAGTCCTGGGAAAGTTTTCTGCTTTTCCCAAGATTAGCATTTCCATGTGCAATTCTATAAGATGAGGCTACACCTTAAACTACATGGCTGTAGCCTTGCTAAAACTACATTTGCTTTATTAATGCAGGTATCCTCCACATTTGTAGAAGAATGAAACTTGATCCATACCTTTCATCATAAACTAAAATCAAATCAGAATGGATTAGAGACCTACATACAAGGCCTGAAACTTCAAAACTCCTAGAAGAAAACATAGGGGAAATGCTCCAGGATTTAAGACTGGGCAATGACTTTATGAATAACACCCCAAAAGCACAGGCACACAGACTTCATGAATACAACCCCAAAAGCACGGGCAACCAAAGGAAAAATAAACAAATGGGATTATATCAAACTAAAAAGCTTCTGGACAGCAAAGGAAACAATCAATAGAGTGAAAAGACATCCTACAGAATGGGAGAAAATATTTGCAAACTATGCATCTGAAAAGGGATTACTTCATTTAATATACAAAGAGCTCAGACAACTTTACAGCAAAAAAACAAATAATCCAATTAAAAATGGGCAAAGGTGCTCAATAGACATCTCTTAAAGGAAGACATGCAAATGGCCAACAGGTATATGAAAAAAGGCTCAACATCACTAATCACCAGGGAAATGCAAATCAAAACCACTTTGGGATATCACCTCACTCCAATCAGACTGGTTTTTATAAGAAAGAGAATAACAAATGCTGGTGAGGGTGTGGAGAGAGAGGAAACTTCATGCAATATTGGTGGGACTGTTAACAGCCATTATGGAGAACAGTATGCAGGTTCCTTAAATAACTACAGATAGTTTCATTCTCCTGCATATGGATATCCAGTTCTCCCAGCACCATTTGCTGAAGAGGCAGTCCCTACCCCATTGAATTGGCTTGGTGCCTTTGTCAAAGATCAGATGGCCGTAAGTGTGTTGGTTGATTTCTGGATTCTCTATTCTGTTCCATTGAACAATGTGTCTGTTTTTATACCAGTA
>NW_007733971.1:106413-109509 GCF_000696425.1 Galeopterus variegatus
ACTATACTGATCTAACCACCACACATTCTACACAACTATTGAAAATCAACATTGTACCCCACATGTATGTATAATAAAAAATAAAAATAAATTTAAAAATTAATGTTTAAAAATAAAAAAAATAAAATAAAAGCCACTTTTTGTACAAATAGAAATGTTGCAAAATATTACAACTAATCTTTTAAAAGTCATATTGTCTCTGGATATATCTGTTGTGGTATTAGCTTACTAAAAAAAAAAGCAGATGAATATGCCCTGTAAGCTAATGAAAAATGAAGTGGTATTTTCACCATTTATGTCACTAAATGCTCTAGGCCTTATCTTGATCTTTTGAACTCACTCATGTATCTTCATAAAGACTCACTCTCTCTCTCTCTCCCCCTCCCTGTCTCTCTCTCACTCTCTCTCTGTGTATATATACAGCCTCTGAGATATCTACTGTGTCTATATAATATGTAGCAGGAAGAAATTCTCAGAAGGAATAGCTAATTGCTTAGCAATATTAAGCATATTTGCAAAATGTGATCTTTAATATCTTAATAAAACTTGGTATTGAAATAACACTTGTCAGGCAAAACAGTCTCTTTAAAATGAATACAATAACAGATTTTATTATTCCTTTATTTTTGAGAAATTATCACACTAATTGTAATTTGGGAAAATGCACAAAGATAGTAAACTGATAAATTGTTGACTAAAGATCTAAACATATTAAAAAATGTGTTCTAATGCATAATGTCGATAATGTGTTAGTTAAATATGTGTGTTGTCAAGTGTTTGTCACTTGATAGGTTTTGTATTGCACTTGACATTGAACACTTTATCATTAACATTATAAACATCTGGTAAACATTACTGAGTGGAAAACAAGTTTCTAAGTATAACTACTGACTTTGGAATTTCACTGCCAAAATGGTTATGATATATTTATGTATATAATAGCACTTTTATAAACCTGCAAAATATTAGGTGTCTAATGGATGCTGAGAAAGTTAACTGTTGAAACTTTCTGAGATTGAACACTGCAAAATGCTAAATATCTCTTAGTTTATTGTATAGTTTGGTGCCAAAATCCAGGAGCTGTTCCAGCCACATTAAGTTAGTCTGTAAAAATACAGAGTATAGTGTATAGACTGGTGGAGATTTTATTTAATTTAAAATAAACAGATTTACTTTAATTTAATTTATTTAGGATTGTTAATTCCAAAGGAGCTTCACAAAGTGAGCAGGACAAAGGTTAATGCAGCTGAACTATTATAATCACTGTAAAGTCGGGCACAAAATGTAAGATAGAACATGAGAGAAGTGGGGAGCTTTGGAAAAATGGTGTATCACATCAGGTTTCAAATACATGAAGACCGAGTGAGCTCCCAGAGAGTGGGGAATTTAAAATTAAGATTATGGAGGCTTTGCAACTATTAGTAATGGCGAGATGTAGGATATGACAATTTAAGTGTGTGTGTGTGTGTGTGTGTGTGTGTGTGTGGGTGTGTGTGATTTGTAAAGAATTATAAAATTTTGTGTTCTACTGTTCTGTTTGAAAATACTATTTCTTCTAGCAGAGCTGGCATCCTTGCTTCCACTACCCAGTGATAACACTCTCCTGTCACTCCATACTCATTGCTTCTTGTTGTCTCCACATTGTAGAATTTTGCTAGTTTTTCATTTCATTCATGAGCAATTTCCTGGTGCCACTGGTCATCAACTACCTCTCATTTCTCATCAATTACATTACCTAATATTAGTACAAAACTTTGTAAGTTTCAAAGCAATTTCCCCATGAATTAATTGATATGAGCATTACCTATAGTTATGAACTTATTAATGACGTAGATATTATATCAGTCAGTGTTCTCCAGAGAGACAGAACCAATAAGGTGTGTGTGTGTGTGTGTGTGTGTGTGTGTGTGTATGAGAGGGGATTTATTAGGAGAATTGGCTCGCATGATTGTGAAGGCTAAGGAGTCCCATGATAGGCCATCTGCAAATTGGATGCTGGTCGGGATGTACAAAAGCCAGAAGCCTCAGAATCAGGGAAGCCAATGGTGTGATTCTCAGTCCTAGGCCAAAGGCCTGAGAACTGGAGGTACCACCGGTATAAGGGTATAAGTCCTAGAACCCAAAGGCTGAAGAGTCTCGAGTTTTGATGTCCATGGACAGGAGAGAAGAATGTATCCCAGCCACAGTGGAAACTGAGTGAGAAATTCACCTTTTCCTCTGTTTTTGTTCTCTTCAACCCAGTGGATTGGATGGTGACTTCCAATGTTGGCGGCAGATCTTTCCCACTCAGTACACTCAGGGTCACATGCTAATATCTTCTGGAAACACCCTCATAGTCACACACAAAATAATGCTTTACCAGGTTTCTATGAATTCTTTAATCTAGTAAAGTTGACACCTAAAAGTAACCACCATAGATATCAAATACTTATCAACATGTCCATATCAACAAGTATATTAAACAAATATATTTGTTGAATAAATGAATGAATTAAAATAATAAATATATGAGTGAATAAAAGAAATAATGAAAGTCACTTTTTTCTTCTAAAATTCTGTAGATAGCACTAGAGACCCAGAACATTGGATTGACTGAATGAGTGATCTCACAATGTTCAATATTTTCATACTATTACTTCTTGTATCATTATTTGGCTTAGTATAGTAAATTGGCATAGGACAAAGAAGATTTGAGCTTGATACCCAGCTCTACTGTTTAGTAGCTGATGGACTTCAAAAATGACATATGACTCATATGGACTTTAGTTTCTCTGTTCTTAAAAAAATACATTAGTACTCGAAGTAATGGTGACAAGAGAACCAAATTAAAAATGTTTGCATTCTGGTACCATCAGTTGCCAACTGTGAAATTTTGGGCAATCTTTCTAAAGAAAGATTTTCTAAAGAAAATCTTATTGTATTAATTTGGGGAGATTAATGTTTTTATTCTCTAGTACCTATATTAAGTATTTACATTTAACGTTCAAAAAATTCAAATACCACACATCAACTTAAACCAGATTGAATAAATATTGATAATTAATATTCAAAATCTCTAATAAACCTAGGAATATAGGAAGACATTACTTATTATTC
>NW_007733972.1:0-26026 GCF_000696425.1 Galeopterus variegatus
ACAGCTCTCAGGATCGCGCCGTTTCCTGACACGGGCGCTCCATACCCGTCGCCATTTTTTGATATTGCCTGATTTTTTTTCCCTGTAATCACAGAATTGGTGATAAAATTACTGAACTAGAAACAAAAGCTGCTATCATATTCTAGAGAAAATACCCCTTTTAGCTACCAATTTGTGGCCAGACTCCTTCCTATATGACTTTCTAGGAGACTATTAAAACACCTCTATCGCCCTCCCTAATCTATACAAGAGGATTAGATATGGGAAAATTGGGAGTAGGGTGTTGTGCAGGGTTTTAGTAAGAGAATATCTCTTCTGTTCCTAGTTCTTCTCTCTCTATGCCAATTAAAGGGGAAATTCCCCCCCCCCAAATCATTTGAGGATTGGACATGTCTTTCAAGAAGGAAACACTAGCATCACTCTCCCCAGCTTAGGTGCTTGCTGGGATGAGAGCAGCAGGCCCACCTGGCGTTCTCATGAGAAAGAGGCAAGACAAGTTTCTTGAAATTGCTTTATAGTTGTTTCTTGATGTTTGGGAGCCCACAAGTACAGAGATGTGTTGTTCATTTCTGGCCTAGAGATTTCTGAAGGCAGGGGACCTGCTAAGGTTGCTCATGCCAGCAGTGTCTGAAGACACCACGGTTGATGAGCTCGGGGCCAAAAAGGAGAGCAAGTAGCACCCTCCATTCCTATGCACTCTGGCATTTGGTGGCAAGGATGTGAGCATCCCAGTACCTCCTATGGCTTCTCACAAAAGCATAGGGAGCTTAGAAGTGACCCACGTGGCTCCCAAGGCAAAGCAATTGAAAGTCCAATTCAGATAAGGAGTCAGGGCTGATGGTGGGGCTGAAGTGAGATTTGGCTGCCTTTCTCTGAGGGTAGTCTTCAGATACAGAGGGTGCAAGGCAAAGAGTAAAAACTGCTTAAATGGTGTGATTTCAGGTGCCCTTAAAGAAATCACTCATTTCTTAAAAACATTCCAATCTGCTCACTCAATTCTTCCCCCCACCCCTCAGTTTTAAGGTCCCTTTTCCATTCTATCAACAGATATTTTATTGACTATTCTAGGTACTGGGAATATAACAGTGAACAAACAGATATAGAGAGAGGAAGACTATAAACTGAGTACACTATCAGAGACAAAGTTGCTAGTACAGTTATTGCAGGCTGCACTGAACACAGTGGCACAAAACAGGAGCCCAATATATGTTATGTTGAATGAATAAATGATAAATTAGATGAATTATGTGATCATTTCCTGTTCTTTATTGATTTTATTATACATACATGTGGGGTACAATGTTGATTTTCAGTAATTGTGTAGAATGTGTGGTTGTTAGATCAGTATAGTTAGCTTATTCATCATTACAATACACAATCATTCTTTGTGTCCCCTCCATCCCTCCTCCCCTCCACTTTTCCACTTCTAGTTTTCTAAAAGTTCAATCTATTACTGTGATGGTTGTTTCTTTCTTTCTTTCTTTCTCCCTGTCTCTCTTTATTGTTCATTTGTTTATTTATGGATTCAGCTCCAGGCTATGAGTGAGAACATGCAGTGTTTCTCTTTCTGTACCTGGGTTGTTTCACTTAGAATAATTTTCTCCAGGCTCATCCACATCGCTGCAAATGGTAGAATTTCATTCTTTTTTATGGCTGAGTAGTTATACCACATTGTGTAGATATACCACAATTTCCTTATCCAGTGGTGCACTGATGGACATTTAGGTTGGTTTCACAGGCTAGCTATTGTAAATAGAGCTGCAATAAACATAGGAGTGCAGGTGTTTTCCAATCCTCTGGATATATCCCCAGTAGTGGGATTGCTGGATCATATGGAAGTTCTATCTCTAGTTGTTTAAAGAACCTCTATACTGTTCTCCATAATGACTGTACTAATTTACAGTCCCACCAACAGTGCAGGAAGGTTCCTCTTTCTTCACACCCTTGCCAACATTTGTTATTCTCTGTCTTTTTTTATAATAGCCAGTCTGATTGGGGTGAGGTGATATCTCAATGTGGTTTTAATTTGCATTTCCCTGATGATTAGCAACATTGAGCATTTTTTCATATACCTGTTGGCTATTTGTATGTCTTCCTTTGAGAAATGTCTATTCAGCTCATTTGCCCATTTTTAAAATTGGATTATTTGTTTTTTTGCTGTAAAGTTATTTTATCTCTTTGTATATTCTGGATAGTAATCCCTTGTCAGATGCATATTTTGCAAATATTTTCTCCCACTCTGTAGGATGTCTTTTCACTCTATGGATTGTTTCCTTTGCTGTGCAGAAGGTTTTTAGTTTGATATAATTCCATTCATTTATGTTTTCTTTTGTTGCCTGTGCTTTTGGGGTGTTATTCATAAAGTCATTGTCCAGTCCTAAGTCCTGGAGCATTTGCTATGTTTTCTTGTAGGAGTTTTAAAGTTTCTGGCCTTATATTTAAGTCTCTAATCCATTTTGAGTTGATTTTGGTATATGGTGAGAGGTATGGATCAAGTTTCATTCTTCTACAAATGGATGCCCAGTTTTCTCAGCACCATTTATTGAAGAGGCAGTCTTTCTCCCAATGTATGTTCTTGGTGCCTTTGTCAAAGATAAGTTGGCTGTGAATATATGGGTTGATTTCTGAGTTCTCTATTCTGTTCCATTGATCCAGTATCTGTTTTTATGCCAGTACCATGCTGTTTTTGTTACTACAGATTTGTAATACAGTTTGAAGTCAGGAAGTGTGATGCTTCTGGCTTTACTTTTTTTGCTCAATATTGCTTTGTCTATTTGGGGTCTTTAGTTTTTCCATATGAATGTTAGGATTGCTTTTTCTATTTCTGTGAAGAATGTTATTGGTATTTTGATGGGAATTGCATTGAATCTGTAGATGGCTTTGGGTAGTACAGACATTTTTCCTAAATTGATTCTTCCAATCCACCAGCAAGGAATGCCTTTCCATCTCTTAGTATCTCCTTTAATTTCTTTCAGAAGTAATTTGTAGTTCTCATTGTAGAGATCTTTTACCTCTTTGGTTAGATTTATTCCCAGGTATTTTATTTTTTGGTAACTACTGTAAATGGGCTTGCTTCCTTGATCTCTTTTTCTTCTAGTTTGTTGTTGGAGTATAAAAACACTACTGATTTTTGTATGTTGATTTGGTATCCTGCAGCCTTACTGAATTCATTTATCAGCTCTAAGAGTTTTTTGGTAGAGTCTCTCAGGTTTTCCATATATAGAATCATGTCATCTTGCATGAAAAGGGACAATTTGATTTCCTCTCTACCAACGTGGATGCCTTTTACTTCTTTCTCTTGTCTAACTGCTCTGGCAATTACTTCCAGTGCTATGTTAAATAGGAGTGGAGAGAGCAGTCATCCTTATCTTGTTCCTGATCATTCAGGATGATGTTGGCAGTGGGTTTATCATATATGGCTTTTTACCTTCCTTCTATAACTAATTTGTTGAGAGTCTTTATCATGAAGGACTGTTGAATTTTGTCAAATGCTTTTTCTGCATCCATTGAGATGATCATGTGGTTTTTGTTCTTGAATTTGTTGATGTGGTGTATCATATTTATTGACTTGCACATGTTGAACCATCCTTGCATTCCTGGGATGAATCCCACTTGATCATGATGTATAATCTTTTTGATATGTTGCTCTATTCTGTTTGCTCACATTTTATTGAGGATTTTAACATCTAAATTCATCAAAGATATTGGCCCATAGTTTTCTTTTTTTTGTTGTATCTTTGTCTGGTTTTGGTATCAGAGTGATGTTGGCTTCATAGAATGAGTTTGGGAAAATAGTTTCTGTTTCAATTTTTTGTAATACTTTGGAAAGAACTGGTATTAATTCCTTTTTAAAGGTTTAATAGAATTCAGCAGTGAAACCATCTGGTCCTGAGCTTTTCCTTTTAGGAAGATTTCTGATTACTGCTTCAATCTCATTGCTCATTATTGGTCTGTTCAGTTTTTCTATGTCTTCTTAGTTTAATCTTTTTAGTTTGTATGTGTCTATAAATTTATCCATTTCCTCCAGATTTTCAAATTTGTTGGCATATAGTTGTTCATAGTAATTTCTAATGAGTCTTTGTATTTCTGCGGAATCAGTTGTGATATCCCCTTTTTTATTTCTGGTTTTTATTTGAGTCTTCTCTCCTCTTTGTTTAGTAAGTCTGGCTAGTGATTTGTCTATTTTATTTATCTTCTCAAAAAAACAACTTTTTGTTTCATTGATCTTTTGGAGCATATTTTTGGTCTCTATTTCATTTAGTTCTGCTCTGGCTTTATTCCTTTCCACCTATTAACTTTGGGATTGGATTGTTCTTGTTTTCCTAGTTCCTTGAGGTGTAAAGTTAGGTTGTTTATTTGACATCTTTCTATTCTCTTGATGTAAGCACTTATTGCAATAAACTTTCCTCTTAGTACTGCTTTTGCAATATCCCATACATTTCAGTATGATGTGTTGCTGTTATCATTAGTTTCAAGACATTTTTTGATTTCCTGTTTGATTTCTTCTTTAACCCATACATCATTAAGAAGCATGTTGTTTAATTTCCAAGAATTTGTGTGATGTCCAAAGTTTCATTTGTTATTAATTTCTAGTTTTAATCCATTGTGGTCTGAGAAGATGTATGGAATGATTTCAATTTTTAAAAATTTGTTGATACTTGATTTGTGACTTCATATGTGATCTATCTTGGAGAATGCTCTATGTGCTGATGAAAAGAATGTATATTCTCTGGTTGTTGGGTGAAATGTTCTATATATATATCTACCAAGTTCAATTAGTCTTGAGTGCAGTTTAAATCATTTTTCCCTATTGAATTGTTGCCTAGATGGTCTGTCGAATGTTGAGAGGGCAATGTTCAGGTCTCCAACTATTACAGTATTGGGATCTATCTCTCTCTTCAGGTGTACTAATGTTAGTTCTATAAATATGGGTGCACCAATGTTGGGAGCATATATACTTATGATTGTTATGTCTTCTTGGTAGATAGATTCCTTTATCATTAAATAATGGCCTCCTTTGTATTTTTTAATGTTTTTTTGTTTAAAGTCTATCTTATCTGATGTAAGAATAACTACTCCTGCTCATTTTTTGGTTTCTATTTGTGTGGTATATCTTTTTACATCCTTTCACTTTTAGTCTGTGAGAGTCTTTACAGGTGAGGTGGGTTTCTTGTAGGCAGCATATAATTGGGTCTAGTTTTTAATCCATCTAGCCAGTTGATGTCTTTTGAGTGGGGAGTTCAATCCATTAAAATTTAGCATTGCTATAGAAAGATATTGTCTGATTCCTGTCATTTAATTGCTTTTGTGTGATTGTTTTAAGTGTATTTTGTTCATTACCAATTCTGATAATTTGCTTCTCTTACTTTTCTAACTCTGCCTTCAGTTATGTATATTTTATTTGGACATAATTTTAATATTAATCAAGTGCTAACTTTATTCTCGATAATGATAGAGTTTGTCACATACTTCTATTATGTCATTTAATCTTCATAGCAGCACCCGGAGGTAGATTTTATCATCCTATTTTACAAATGAACATACTGTGGCCCATAAGGTTAAATGTTTGTAGTGGACTAAATTATGTCCCCCCCCGCCCAAACTCACTGGAGATTGAATTTTATCCCCCAAGTTTATGTATTAGAATCTTAACACCCCCCCTCCCCGTGACTGTTAAGAGGGTGGGAAGTCCTATTATGGTAATTGAAAAGTGGAGCCTTAAATAGGTGATTGGCTAGTAGGACCATGCCATAGTGAATGCATTAAAAATGGTGGTCAAGGGCGTGGTTCTGGGGTCTTTAAAAGAAGAGGAGAGTCTGCCTTTCTCTCTCTGCTTCCACCATTTTGCAATGTGAGACCCCTGGGTCACTGTTGCCACCACCAGATGGAGTTTGGTCTTCCCAGCCTCAGAAACTGTAAGCAACAAATGTCATTTTTCTTTATAAATCACCCAATTTCAGGTATTTTGTTATAGCAACACAAAAAGGACTAGTACAGAAAATTGGCACTGAGGAGTGGGATGTTGCTTATAACAAATACTTGAAAATGTGGAAATGTCTTTGGAACTAGGTGTTGAGGAGAGGCTGGAGGAATTCGGAGAAGCAGGCTAGAAAAAGCCTTGGTGCTGGTGTAAGTATAGAATACAAGAAAATGAGGGAAAGTTTGGAATGTCTTAGAGACTGTTTAGGTGATGGTGAGCAGAATGCTGGTAGAAATCTGGGCAGTAAAGACCCTTCTAAGGAGGTCTCAGATAGAAATAAGAAGGAGTTTATTGGAAACTGGGGCAAAGTTTACCCTTGCTGTGAACTGGCAAAGAACTTGGCTGAATCATGTCCATACCCTAGGACTTTGCGGAAGTTGCAACTTAGGAGTTGGGAACCAGAGTACTTAGAGGAAGAAATTTCTAAGCAGCAAAGCATTAAGGAAGCTGCATGGCTACTTGCAACAGCCTACTCTGAGTTATGGTAGCAAAGACAAGACATAAAGCTAGAATTTAAAAGGGAAGCACAGCATAAAGATTTGGAAAATGTTCAGCCTAGCCATGTGGTAGAGAAGCAGAGAACATGCAATGGTGCAGCCCAGAGACCATTAGCTAAGAAGATTAGTGCAAAAGAAAAGGATTATCAAGAGAAGGAGGAAAAGACCCTGAAGGCATTGCACAAGCCTCTGGGGCCAACCCTTCCATTTTAGGCCCAAGGGCCTAGGGAGACAGAATGGTCTTAGGGAACAGGCCTGAGGCAACCTCCAAGGACTCACTGCCCAGGACCACCTCAGGAAGCTGCTTCCAGCACCAGCACCTGAGCTTCTTTGGCTATTCCAGCTGTAGCTAAATTGGCCCCAGATGTGGCTAGATGTGCAGCTTTGGAAAACACAAGCTGGAAGCCTTGGCAGCATGGTGTTAAGTGGTTTTAAGTCTACAGGCTTGCAGAATGCTAGAGCTGTGGAGGCTTGGGAGCCTCCACCATGATTTCAGAGGATGTATGGAAAAGTCTGGGGGCCCAGGAAGAGATTTGCTACAGAGGCAGAGTCATGGCAGATGACCTTCACTAGAGCAATGCCAAGTGGAAATGTGGAGTAGGAGTTACAGCAGAGAAACCACATCAGCACCATGTCTAGTGGTGCCACGAGAGTGGGCTGCCATGGAGACCCCAGACCTGTGAAGTTACCAGGGTGCAACGCCAGCCTGTGAGAGCTAAAGCATCACCTGAGACCAGGAAAGCCATAGAAGTGGAGCTGCCTGAGGACTTGGGGACCCAAGCCCCACACCAGCATGCAGAGGAGGTTGAACATGGAGTTGAGGTACCTGATTCACCAGCCTTGAGATTTAGTGCCTGCCCTGCTGGGTTTTGGACTTGTTTGGGACCTGTTATCACTTTGTTTTGGCCTATTTCTCTCTTTTGGAATGGGAATATATACCTTGTGTTTGTCCCGCCATTGTATCTTGGAAGTAGATAACTTGTATTGATTTCATAGATGGTACTTTGAAATTTGGACTTTTAAGCTGAAACAAGTTAAGGCTTTGGGGATAAAGTGAATGTATCTGCATGTGAAAAAGATATGAGTTTTGTGGGACCAGGGGTGGAATGTAGTGGACTGAAATATGTCCCCCCAAAACTCACTGAAGCTTGAATTGCAACCCCCAAGTTTATGTATTAGAATCTTAACCCCCACTGTGACTGTTAAGAGGGTGGGGAATCCTATTATGGTAATTGAAAGGTGGAGCCTTAAATAGGTGATTGGCTTGTAGGACCATGCCATAGTGAATGCATTAAAAATGGTGGTCAAGGGCATGGTTCTGGGGGCTCTAAAAGAAGAGGAGAGTCTGTTTCTCTGTCTCTGCTCTCTCTGCTTCCACCATCTTGGAATGTGAGACCCCTGGATCACTGTTGCCACCACCAGATGGAGTTTGGTCATCCCAGCCTCAGAAACTGTAAGCAACAAATGTCATTTTTCATTATAAATCACCCAGTTTTGGGCATTTTGTTATAACAAAGCAAAAAGGACTAATACAATGTTTTACCCAATTGGCAGAGGTGGATTTGAAGGCCAGGGTTTTTTGGGGGCTTCAAAGCATGGGTCTCTCTAATATTATTGGACTGTATGCTACAAAGTGCAACAGCATCATAAAATTAACATTCATAGTGAAAACTTACATATGTATATTAGTTTACAGTTTTCAAACTATCTTCACATTGTATATATATTCATGAATATATATATAACTTTCTTTTACAGAGCAATGCAAATATATATATATATAGTCTTAGTGTATATACAAGGGTCCTTCAAAAAATTCATGAAAAAACAGAATTGAAAGATAATATGAATCTTTCCATGAACTTTTTGAAGACCCCCCTCCTATGTATATATTCTTAATTATATTCCATGTATGGAGGGAAGGTATTCTTTTCATTGTTTTATGGATCAAGAAACTGAAATTTATAAAAGTTAAAAGATAAAGCTAATGAATAGCAATACTGAGACTGGAGCTCATGTCTTCCAATGCCAGGTACAATACTCCTTTCAGTATACTACAATGCCTCAGTGGTCCTTAGAAGATTCCCTTTCCTCCCTATCTCCTTCAAATTCCAGCTCAAAACTCAAGTCTTCTAGAAAGTATCTCCTGGTAATACCACTCGATCTTAAATCAGGTGTTTTCTCCATTAATCTTCTGTACTTCTGTGTTTTATGCGATAATAATAATAGCTAATATTTGTTGAGTTTACCATGTACCAGATGTCATTCTAGGTACTGTACATGCACTGGTTCACTCAGACCTCACAGCAATCTCTTGAGGTAGATTTCATTATAGTTTCCGTTTTATAGATGGGACACTGAGGCATAAAGAAGTGACATGATTTGTCCAATCTTCGAGAACTAGTAAAGTAAAGAAGCTGGACTATGAATGCAGACATCCTGGATCCAGAGGACCTGCATTTCCTACCCATTTTATTCTATACTTCCTATTAATTATTTTATTTCACTTTTGATTAAATATTGTTTTACAAGTGTTGTTTAACCTTTTTTCCATGTCTCATTCTTGATAGGTAGGCTGCAGCTCAAGTCGTTTCCTACTACTATATAAGTAGGGTTTAGTACAGCAGTCTACATATGGAGGGAGTTTAGCAAATAATTTGAAAGAAAATGGTAGCTCCTTGAGCACACAGAGTACAATGTAGTAATTTTTTTTCAGAGCAGATAAAATCTGAATAAGCTCCCTCTTCATTTTTCCTTTTCTTAGATTAGAACCCCTCATGGCAGGAAATATTTGAAATTAATGTGAAAAGATGTTATGCTTTTTATATATTAAATTTGCTTTTTCTGACTGATGTTGAAATTGTTTTTCAGGAATGAAAATGGTTTCGAGCTGATGAACTATAAACTTTATAACCAATGCTCCTGGTCATCAAAAACACTGATCGGGAAATTAGTTCCAGAGGTCAGGGTGATATTCTGTGAACAGAGACTAGAAGGAAACAAATGAGTTCACAGAAGGGAGTTAAACCCAAATAATCTTTCCTCTTCCATTCACTCCCTAAGTTGCACATGTGACTCCATGTTTCACGTATATGCTTGCCAAGCAATGTCTTCTAAACAAATAGCTGATCATGCCATTCAAATTATTTGAAACATTCAGTGTCTACCCCATGTCTGTGATAGAGTATTTCAAATCTGGTTCACATCAAAATAACCTGGAAAGCTTGAAAAAAAGCAATTTCCAAGGTCAAGGAACTTGTATATCTAACAAACTCCTGGCAGATACTGATACCCATTTAAGGTTGAAAAACATTGGCCTTTGGGGATTTAAGTACAGACTTTTCAGCTTTGCATTCAGGACTCATTGTCCTGTTCTGGCATTTCCAGCCTTATCTTTTGGTAAGTCTACCTTTCAATCATCTTTATATTCCCCCAAACCTTTAGTATTGGATTTAGCGCAGACTTTCAGTATGGCTTATAAATTGACCTCGTTATCTCAGTGTTCTAGTCCACTAAACTAAATATCCAGCAAGGTGTTGTAGGAAATTATAGTGGTCTGTGCCCTTTGCTTACTCTGCTACTTCTCCTTTCTTCCCGTCCAACTTGCTGCTGCCTGAAAAATGAAATTTCAAAGTGACATTTTGTTTTTATTTAGTCATTGAGCTTCAGAGAATTGGTCACAGCAGACTGGAAAGGTAGAAGGCAGAAATATTCCTCATTTTGAGAATAGCAATCTCCAAGGCATAGCAAAAATCATAATTCAATCACTTTCCCCATCATTCTTCATTAATGATTACAGTTTCAGGGTTCAAAAATACTGATTCTGTGCTGTTTCAAGAAGTCTTCAATTTATCCTCATTCCCAATTCTATTCTAGATTAAAAAAAAAAAAAAAAAAAAAAGATGTGTAGCCAGTTACTACTTTCTCTCTCTTCAGTCCAGGAGAATGCCAGTATCTCTAACCCACACCACGTGGTTCCATTATTCTTATTCACCTGTCAGTCTGTTGAGGTCTTACTGCCTCTTGCTCCCTTGAAAATAATGCCCTCATTTATTAGATCACTTAGTTGTGTTCTGTTCTCTGTGTGCTGCAAAATTTCACTCTGATAGAGGTGGGAATTTTGCCAATATGAAAAAAGTAGCCCAATATTTAATCATTTGATGGGTCAAGTTGACATTATTGAAAGATTAATTAGCTAAATCAGAGAATATGTTGTGTGTGTGTGTTTATGTACTCAGTGCACATGTGTGTGTGTGTGTGTGTGTGTGTGTCACTGTGTGCCAGTACAAGGAATAAAGGGTGCTGAAATCCAGTCTGTGCTCTACATGTACTTTGGTGCAGTGGTGAATAATACTTGAAGGAAGGGGCACCTCTTTTTCCTTTCTCAAAGGTTACATTTGATCACCAAACCATGCTCCTGAGGGGCCACCTTTTTTTCTGATTCGATCATTCATAGAGGGTAGTTTTTTTCTAATTCTCACAGAAACCCATATAGATTAGCAGTGTTTCTGTGCAAGTGTATGTTCATACATATGTTCATAAGTATGCATGTTTGCACATGTGTGTGTGGTGTGTGCATGTGTGTGAAGTGGGGGCGGCAAAGATTGGGAGAGACAAACTATAATATCATGCATGTGTAGGCTGAGAGGGTTGGCATTTTATATAAAGTAAGCTTCTACCTAATGTAGTAGGAACAAAAGTTAAGCTCATTCTTTTTCACGTTACTAAGTATCTCTACAAACATTCCCTCCCCACCCCAGTGTAATGGAAACTGTCCTTCAAAATGGGGGTAGTATATGGATGAAGGAGCACTGAGGTAAGAGTTGGGAGAGTTAAGTTTTTTCCTATCCCAGTTCCAACAATTAGCTGTATGACCTTGAGTGAATTCTATAACTTCACAGTGTCTATATTCTCATCTATACATGTGGATTCTTCAGGGCCCATATTGCTGTTGTTATACAACTCCATGTGTGCACACATGTGTGTGTATTTGCTTACCTTTTTTTAAAAAATCAAAGACAGGGGAGGAGTAGCTGGTTGATACTTTCACACCACTCATTTTTCTTGCTCGAGCTCCTCTAGTGCCCCTCTATAAAACTTACAACTTTTCCTCTCCAGGCTATCTTAGAAAAAAAAGGCTGCACATCTTTTTTTGTTTTTTCTAAATAAGCTCTTTATTGCTTTTGACTACAGGGAAATGGAAGTAAATTGATTAAAGGCTCTGTTGAGACACATTTTCTAGAAGTATGTTAAGTTTTGTGTTGAAGCTTAATCAAGGCAGCCATTAATTTATGAACTGATCATGCTGGTGAGGTGATTGCCACACCCTTTGCAGAGTTGTTGGAACCCTTGCATGCTACAGCCAATCTGATGGTAAGAAATGCTTTGAATCAAGCAAACAGAAAATTCTCATGATTATGCCAACTACAATAATAATCTTCAATGAATGGTAGAAATAGTTTATGAACTGAAAATTCACCACTGCATGTTTTATGATCAAATAGCTTGTCAGAATGAATCTTTTTTCTTTGGACTGACTTATCACCTTAATGCCATTAACGTGAATTTGTCAACTAGGAATGCATGCTGGGAATCAAAAGGTATTGAAAGAAAGAATGGTGAACTTTTTTGTTGGCATTATCAGGCTAGAAGACATTAATATACATCATAAAAGCAAAACGAGCCACCTGATATTTTGATTCTCAGAAACTGCATTATTAATAATATTTTACTATACAGAGCTATTGTACAATTTTTACCCTGTAAACATGACTATGGTTTTGTATTTGTGCTAAGTATGTGTTAGACTGAAATATAAAATAATAACTCTATACCTTATCTAGCACTTTCTTTGAGCTCCTGCTAAAAATAGAACATGTGTAGGAATCTTCAGAAATATGTTAAATTTGAAACTGTTAACCTAGTTTGTACTAGTAAAAACAAAATTAAAAATTACTAAGTTTTATTTCTGAATTAAATGATGAATGTATCTGGACATATTCTTTGTTCCCAGATTCACAATATTGAGTTTAATCCTTGTGAATATTTTCATTTAACTGATTTGGAGAGAATGGAAAAGAATCTATGGTATGTACAATTACACATATTTTACTACTGAATTTACTTAAGTAACTTTAATAAAAATAGAAAGTAGATTACTAAACAAACAAATACGGGGAAGGTTATAAAGTTTCTGGAAGTCTCAGAAAATGCCAGTCCAGACTTGGAAGATTCAAGGAGCTTCATCTGGCTTCTTTTTTCCTTTAGTTCTACAAATATTTATTGAGACACTACAATGTGGAGAACACTGATCTAAACACTGGGACCACGACAGTAAACAAATTAGGCAAGAATCATGCCATCACAAAACTTACATTCTATTGGGTAAAGGCAAATAACAAACTAGCACACACACACACACACACACACACACACACACACACACACACACACACACATACATGAGGGTATTTCAAAAAGTTCATGGAAAGATTTGTATTATCTATTTTTTCACAAACTTTGAAGTACTCTCATACACACACACACACACACACACACACACACACACACAGAGTCATCCGTCGGTATCCTTGGGGGATTAGTTCCAGGGCCTCTCACAGATATCAAAATCCACAGATGCTCAAGTCCCTGATATAAAATGGTGCAGTATTTGCATATAACCTATGAACATCCTCCCATGTACTTTAAATCATTTCTATATTACTTACAATACCTAATACAATGTAAATGCTATCCAAATAGTTGTTATACTGTATTGTTTAGGGAATAAGGACAAGAAACAAAATCTGTATGTGTTCTGTGCTGAACACTCAGCACGGAAGAAATCTTAAAAGTTTTTAAATTTAATTTTCAATCCATGGTTGGTTGAATCTGCAGATGTGGAATCCAAGAATACCGAAGGCTGACTGTGTGTGTGTCCATATGTGTATATGTGTAATTTATGAACTGATCATGCTGGTGAGGTGATTGCCACACCCTTTGCAGAGTTGTTGGACACACACACAGTCAAATAGGGATAAGTGTATGGAGAAAAATGAGTCAGGGAATGGCAATAGAATGCATATGTGTGTGACTGTGTGCAAAGGAGTAGGAAGAAGTTATAGTTTTGAAAAGTGGTCAGGAAATGCCTCAGTGAGAAGGTAACACTTTAGCCAAAGCATGCAGGATGTGAAGGAGTGAGCTATGTGGATATCTGAAGGAAGAGCAATCTAGCACAACGGACCTGAGCCAGAAGCATTCCTGGCATATTCTAGTAACAGCAAGGAAACTAGTGTGGCTGAAACTGAGTGAATTAGTAGCAAAACAGATGTCAGAGAGTTAAAGCAGGGCCCTAAGGGCTTTGGATTTTACTCTAAGAGAAACCACTGGGGGACTTTGAGCAGATGAGTGACATAATTGCAGTTAAATTTTTACAAGATCACAATGGATGCTGTGTTAAGAATATATTGTAGAGGGCCAGCCCCGGGGCGCACTCGGGAGAGTGCGACGCTTGAGAGCGCAGGGGCGCTCCCGCTGTGGGTTCGGATCCTATATAGGGATGGCCGGTGTGCTCACTGCCTGAGCCCGGTGCGGGTGACACCAAGCCAAGAGTTGCGATCCCCTTACCGGTCACATAAAAAGACAAAAAAAAAAAAAAGGAATATATTGTAGAGGCCAGAATATAAGAATGAAGATTATTTAGGGAACTGTTGCTACAATTTAGATCAGAAAATGGTTGATTTTTGTATGTTTGAAGGTACAACCAGAGAATTTGCTCATGGTTTGTATGTGAGGTATAAGAGAAATAACGGCATTCAGATGACTCTGGGTTTTAGGTCAATAACAAAGTATGTAATTTCCAGTTACTGATATGCCATTCACTGATACGGGGAAGACAGTGGGAGAAGTAGGTGTCTTGATGGGAAGATCAAGGACCCAGTTTTGGACATTTTAGGCTTGAGATGCTTATTGGACATACCAGTGAAGACATGTTGGTAGTTTAACATATGAGTTCATCTTTCAGGAGAGATGTCTGGGCTGGAGATAAAAACTTCAGAATCATTAGAAAATAACTAGCAATTAAACTAATTTGATCACCAAGGGAGTGGCTGGAGGTAAAGAAGTCTAAGCAGGGATTAAGTCCTGGGACAATACAATGTTAACAGGAAGGGAAGAGAAGGAGTAATAAGAAAAGAGTGTGTGAAGTTCTGAAGGCCAAGTCAAAGAAGTGTTTTACAGAGAAGGGAGTGTTCACCTGTCTCAGATATTGAGTATAGGTAAGTAAGGTGCTAATGGGTAAATGTATCTAGCTGTCTAGACAAGAGCAGTTTCAGGGAAGTGGTGAGTATAAAAGCCTGTTTGGGGTAGGTTTGAGAGAATAAAAAAAGAGAAATTTCCAATGCATCTTTAGAAGAGTTTCCTTTCCTAAAAGGAAGGAAAAAATGAACAGTAGCTTGAAGAAGTGTATGGGATCAAAGGAGGATTTTTTTTCTTTCTTCTTTTTAACTTATAAAATATGATATGCATACAAAAAAGCATAACAAACATAAATATAGTTAAATAATTACACAGGGAACAGCTGAGTAATCACCACCTAAGTCAAGAAATAGAACACTGCGGCATTCTCGAAGCCCAATGTAGGCCCTTCCTGATCAAAACTTGTCCTTGCCTGCCTCTTAAAGCTAATAATCACCATCTTGACTTTCTCCGTCACTTCCTTGATATTTTTTATATTTGTGTCTTGTCAGTATGTATCCCTAAACACCAATTGTTTAGTTTACCCAGATTTCGACCTTTAGATAAATGCTATCACATTTTGATAGCTTGCTTCTTTCACTAATATTGTTTTTCAGATGAATTTGCATTGCAGTTTTTAGCTGTACTTGGTTTATTTTGACTGCTGTGTGATATCCCATTGTATGACTATACATTACTACACCATGATTTGCATATCCATTCTCTGCTGATGGATATTGGGGCTTTTCTGGTTTATGCCCTGCACCACATTCCCTAGCCAACATCAGATTTCAGTTGCAGTGCCCCTGCATGCATAAACAGAAGCAACCCAGCTGAATCAGTGCTCACAGACATTCTGGATTTATTTTCTTTTGTTTTGGGCCTTTTCCCAAAACCTCAGTTGATTTCTTGGTTTGCTAGCAGGACAGCCCAGAAAAGCATAGGAGTTAATTCTACTAGGGTCAGTTCTCAACCAGTGAGGGACAGCAGTCTTTTGGAGGGACAATTTTCAGGTGAATACTGTGTATTTTCTCATAGCACAAATGAGCCCCAGTTTCCCAGAATACTACTGGTTAATAATGCAAACTGTACTGGATTTTTTCTCTTTTCTTGTCTCATTCTTCCTGCTTTCTTAATTGTACTTCCTGAGATCACCTCCCAAACAAACCAGCAGAACTCAAATCCTTGTCTCAGACTCTGCTTTAAGGGAAACAAAAACAAAGATAAGGTTCTTATGAATAATGCTACAATGAATATTCTTAAACATATCTCTTGGGACATGTGCACAACTTGCTCTAGGGCAGAGCTCAGCAAACATTTTCTGTAGAGAGCTAGATGATAAATATTTTAGGATTTTGCTAGTCACATATGATCTCTGCCACATATTCTTCTTTGTTTTATTATTATTTTCATAGACATTTAAAATGTAAAAACCATTCCTAGCTCATGCAGCAGATTTGACCCAAGTAGTCTGTTAACCATTGCCCTACAGTATATTCTTGTGAATGAAATCACAAGGTCAAAGGGTATATATACATAGGTGCAGCTTATTTATATACTCGCAAACATTTTTCCAAAGTGTCTGTATACTCCCTGTAGCAGGGCATAAGAGATCTAGTTAGTTCACAACCTTGCCCATATTTTGCACTGGACAGAATTTTATTTTTAGCCATTCTTTTGGGAGTGCAGTAGTGTCAAAATGTGGTTTTATCTTGCATTTCTTTAAATGACCAATCAGATTGCGATTTTTTTATATGCTTAATGACTACTTGGCTTTCCAAATTGAAGTCTTTTCTCTGGGTTTTTTTTGTTTGTTTTTGTTTTTGTTTTTGTTTTTGTTTTTTTTGGTTTACCTGTTGTTTTCTTATTGACTTATAGGGGTTCTTCATATATTCTGGACATAAATCCTTTTTTTCATTTGTCTGTGCTTCAAATATCTTCTCTCACTTCATGGCTTGCACTTTCACTCTATTAATTTTTTTTTTTTTTTTGTTAATTTTTTTCTGGCAGTTGGCCAGCATGAGGGTTGGACCCCTGGACCTTGGTGTTCTCAGCACTACACTCTAACCAACTGAGGTAACAGGCCAACCCAACTGTCTGTTTCTTTCTTTCTTTTTTTTTTTGGTGGCTGGCTAGCAAGGGGATCCAAACCCTTGACCTTTGTGTTATAACACCCTGCTCCAACCAGCCAATTGTAGCAAACTTCCTTAATTTTATTGAGGCAAGATTTATCAGTAATTTCTTTTATGGTTAGTGAATTTTGTGTTCTGTTTAAGAAACTGTTCCCTATCTGAAGGTTATACAGATATTCTTCTATGTTATCTTCTAGACTTTTTTTTTCTATTATATTTAGTTTTAAAATCTAACAGGAGCTATTTTTGTGTATAATATGAGGTAGGGGCTCGATTTCATTTTATTTCCACTTGGATATCATTTATCCTGTTAGCATTTATTGAAAAGATTATCCTTACACTATGACTGAGCTATAGCAACTGTGTTATAACTTAATTGTCTCTATATACTCACATGTGAGTCTGAATCTGAGCTCTATTCTGTTCCATTATTCTATTTGATATCTGTCAAATACAACACTGTGCATAGCAAGTTTAAAATTAGACATCAGTTCCCTCAAACACAAACAAAACTATGATTTTGATTATGATTGCATTGTGATAGAGTTTGGATGTGTTGTCTCCTCCAAAACTCATGTGGAAATTTGATACCCAATGTGGCAGTGTTGGAAACTGATTGAGTCATGGGGGCGGATCCCTCAGGAATGGATTAATGCTCTCCCTAGTTGGGGGAGTAATGAGTGAGTTCTTGATCTGTTAGTTCCCGTGAAAGCTTGTTGTTTAAAAGACCCTGGCACCCACCCCCTCTCTCTTGCTTCCTCTCACCATGTGACCTGCTTGTACCCGCTGGCTGTCTGCCACTTTCTGCCATGAGTAGAAGCAGCCTGAGACCCATGCCAGATGCAGCTGTCCCAGAATCGTAAGCCAAATAAACCTCTGTTCTTTATAAATGACCCAGTTTCAGGTATTTCTGTTATAGCAACACAAACAGACTAATACATATTTGATCTATAAATTAAGTTTGGAAAAATTATATCTTTATAATGTTGAACCTTCAAGTCAGACCCTTATCTGTTATATGATTTGCAATGGCATATAATGGTATATTTCTTTGTTTATTTAGGGCTTCTTTAATGTCTTTCAGTAATGGTTGTAGATACCTTTATACATTTGTTGCTTGATTTTGAGATTGTTAATGCTATTGTAGATTTTATCTTTTTTACTTTAATTTTTTGGGGGGTTCGGTTTGTCTATTTTTTCTAGCTTTATTGAGGTATGATTGACAAATAAAAGTTGTATATACTTATGGTGTATGATGTGATGTTTTGATATACGTATACATTTCACAATGTGAGATGATTACCATAATCAAGCTAACTAACATATCCATCACCTCACCTAGTTACCTTTGTGTGTGTGTATGGTGAGAACAATTGAGATATGCTCTCTTAGCAAATTTCAAGTATACAAGTATAATATATTATTATTAGCTGTAGTCCTCAGGCTGTACATTAGGTCTCCAGAACTTATTCATCTTATAACTGAAAGTTTGTAGCCTTTGACCAACATCTTCCATTTACTCCCACCCCCTAGCCCTTGGTAACCACCATTCTACTTTCTATTATTATAAGTTTGACTTTTTTTCTTTTTAGATTCCACATATAAGTGAGATCATGTAGTATTTGTCTTCCTGTGTCTTGCTTATTTCACTTAGTATAATGTCCTCCAGGTTCATAAATGGTTTTGCAAATGACAGGATTTCTTTCTTTTTAAAATAAATAATATTCCATTGTGTATATATACCACATTTTCTTTATCCATTCATTTTTCAACAAACAGGTTGTTTCCATATTTCAGCCATTGTAAATAATGCTTCTATAAACATAGGAGTGCAGATAGCTCTTTGAGATGGTGATTTTATTTCCTTTGAATGTACACCCAAAAGTGAGATTGCTGAAACATAGGGTAACTATATGTTTAATTTTTTGAGGAACCTCCACATTATTTTCCATAATGGTTGTATTTTTCACTTTAATTTTTTACTAATATCTACAGTTACAGAAATAAAATACATATATAAATATATATATACACACACAGACATTCTGTTCAGACTTTACTAAATTCATATTCTTTGGTTGATTGTGATAACATAAACATAATGTAAAATTGACCCTTTTAGCCATTTCTAAGTGTACAGTTTAATGATTTTTAGTATATTCAAAATTGTCCAACCACCAATGCTGCCTAGCTTTACAACATTTTCATCACCCCAAAGTGAAGCCCTATACCTATTACATTTCTCTTTTTCACATTCCTTTCAATCACTAATCTGCTTTCTGTTCCTATTAATTTTTCAATTCTGGAAATTTATAAATGGAATTATACAATATGTGACCTTCCATGTCTGGCTTTGTTCACTTAACTTCATATTTTGAAGGCCTCATCTGTGTTGTAGCATAAATTATTACTCCATTTTTTATAGCTGAATAATATTTGATTTGAGCATATGTTACATTCTGTGTATCCATTCATTAGTTGATGGTCATTCAGGCTATTTTCACTTTTGTATATTGTAAATAATGTTGCTATGGACATTCATATACAATTTTTTATGAGCATCTCTTTTCATGCTTTGTGGGTATATACTGAATTTGGAATTACTGAGTCATGCAAGTATGTTAATTCTAACATTTTGAGAAACTGCAAACTGTTTTCCAAAGTGTCTTCACAACTTTACATTTCCACCAGCAATGTGTGAGAGCTCCAATTTCTCCATATCCTTGTCAGGATTGGTTATTGTTTGATTTTTTGATTATAGTCATTCTTGTGGATGTAAAGTGGTATTTCGTTGTGGGTTTGCTTTGCATTTCTTTAATAACTAATGAAGTTGAGCATTTTTTTATATTCTTTGATTGACATTCGTATGTCTTCTTTGGATAAATAACTATTCAAGTCATTTGCCATTTTAATTGGGTTGCTAGACTTTTTTGTTGTTGAGTTATAAGACTTCTTTATATATCCTGAATACCAGACCCTTATCTAATATATGATTTGCAATTATTTTCTCTCATTTTGTGGTTTCTCTCTCTCTTTTTTTTTTTGTCTTGATAGTGTTCTTTGAAGCACAGAAGTTTCTAGTTTTGATGAAGTCTTATTTATCTGTTTTTTTTTTTTTCTTTTGTTGCCTGTGCTTTGGGTGTTACATGGAAGAAACCATTGCTAAGTTCAAGTGAGGAAGGTGTACCACAATGTTTACTTCTAGGAGTTTTTAAAAAATTAATTAATTTATTATTATTAATTTTTTACACTCTCAAGATGTTGTTTGAAGCAGTTGGGGGGGAGGGAAGAGGGTAAAGAAGAGGGGGAAAGGGTGGAAGGAGGAGGAATTGGGTATGGTTGAGGTCTGTGGTGCTCCCCTCATTCTGGCAGGGGAGTCCAGGGGGCTTCTGGCAGTGGTTAGGTAATGGCAGGGCTGGATGTGGAAATTAGGGGTGGATATGGCTGAGGACCATGCCCCACCCTGGCTTGGGAACCTGAGGGGCTTCTGGTCTTTCTAGGTTTTAAAGGTGTTCTTTGGTGGTGTTAGAACTTTACTGGTTAATGTCAGAACTTTGTCTCTGATCTGTGGGGTTTTTTTTTCTCCTTTCAGTTCTGTGTTTGATTATGCACTATTCCCACCACTTAAACTCTGCACTGGAACTAATTTATTGTCCTTTGCTTGCTTTTAAAATGGTGGAACATTCTGTGAGAACCAGCACTTGAACCCTGTGGTTTGTTGCTTTGTGCTGCTTTGTCCCCAATGGATTTGTCACCCCACTTCCCCTGGGTGATGGAGATGCAAAGGATTACTCAAAGCCCATCTCTTCTGAGCAGTGAGAAGCCTCGAATTGGTTAACTTCTCTGGGACCTTCCAGCAAGAGGCAACGCTTGCTCAGGAAATTAACCCCAAATTGGGGTTCTCTTCCTGCATTTATTTTCCAGACCTGGAAGTTACAGGAAAAGACATAGGTGGGGTTATACTTAACAGTATAAGCTGGTAACTTTCAGTGAAACAAGCCAGATAACATTCCAGTAGGCAATTAAGTGTTCTTATCAACACAAGCTTAATCTTAGCAAACATTCCTTCTTACAGTAAATTCTCAGTATCTTTACATAACTAGTCTGTCCTTGAGCCAGCAACCTTGCTGTGCCACTAAGCATTATCTTACACCAGACTTATAGCCTGAGGAAAATTTCCAGTCCTCCGCAAGGTCAATATTTGAAACTGCAAGACTTTGGAAAACCAGGCCCTGTGAAGTACATATGCTTCTTAGTATATTCCACAGTGGTTGAGGTAAATTGCTGCTTTGCTGCTGATTCTTGGAGGAAAGCTTTTTGTGCAGCTTGGGTTTTAATTGTTGACCTTGTAAGCACTTCCAGGTCTTGTGAGGTCTGGTACACCTGGGTTGTGTGGAAACTCTTCTGGGCCTCAGTCTCTTCAGCAAACTGCACACTTATGGTTCAATATTCCTGGCCTGTCTCCACTGTGCTGATTGGAGGGCAGATCAGCTGTTCATGCTGTGCACCAGTGTTCTGCTGGTGAGCCAGTCTCTTCCACGCCCCCGTCCCACACACACACTCCAAATACTTCCCATGGGACACACCAGTTCCTTGCGATGACCTACTGGCCTCTGAGTGGCTCCTTTTTTCAGTTGTCTGTGGCCCCTTGCTCCTATGTGGGTTCACAGGAACCCTGTTAGTGTTCTTGCTGGCCTGGGGACCATGAAGGCCCTCTTCTCCCCTGCCACCTCCAAGCAACAGCAGTGGCTTTTGCCAGCTCTCATTCCATGTGCTCACCAGGGCCAGCCTTGAAGTGGTTGGGGATCGAAATGGTAGGAGCAGTCCTTTCTTTTTCTCATCATGGCTTCTCCTGCCTTCATGAACTCCATAGATCTCACCTCCTTTTCCCCTGAGCTCTAGTAGCCCCAGCTTGGCAGTCATTGCTTTTTAATAGTTGTAAATTGGTTGATTGTGGGTAAGGGTGATGCAGGGTATGGTCTGTTCCACCATCCTGATCAAAAGTGTATGTCTACTTCTAAGAGTTCTACAGTTTTAGATCCTATGCTTAGGTGTTTGATCCATTTTGAGTTAATTTTTATAGATGGTGTGAGGTAGAGGTTCACCTCATTCTATTGCATGTGAATATTCTGTTGTTCCAGCAACATTTGTTAGACTATTCTTCCTCTCTGAATTGTCTTAGCACCCTTGTCAAAAATCAAGTGCCACAGAGCTATGGGTTTATTTCTGAACTCTTGTCATATTCCATTGAACTGTAAGTCTATCCATATATCAGTACCATTCAGTATTGATTAATGTAACATTATATTAAGTTTTAAAATTGGGTAGCTTGAGTTCTCCTTTTTGTTATTCTTTTTTCAAGACAGTTTGGACTATTTGGAATCCTTGCATTTCCATATGAATTTTAAGAGGAACTTATACATTTCTCCCAAAAAAGCCATCTGGGATTTTGATAATGATTGTACTGAATCCATAGATCAGTTTGGGGAGTAATTACATCTTAACAATATTAAGTTTTCCAATCCATGAATATAAAAGGTCTTTTCATTAATTAAGATCTTTTTACATTTCTTTTAATGATATTTTATAGATTTGAGCAATCAAGTCTTGCACTTCTTCTGTTAAATTTCTTTCTTTTTTTTTTTTTTCCTTTTTGTCTTTTTTTTTCATGTCCGGCAACGGATCGCAACCCTCGGTGTCGCACCCGCACCTCGCTCAGCCAGCGAGCGGGAACCGGTCTGTATGTGGGATCCGAACCCTCGGCGGGAGCGCCGCCGCACTCTCAAGCGGCGCACTGTAGCAGTGCGCCACCGGGCCGGCCCTAAATTTATTTCTAAGTATTTTATTCATTTTGATGCTACTGTAAATGTAATTGAATAGTTAAGAGTGGGCATCCTTGTCTTATTCCTGATCTCAGGGAGAAAGCATTCTATTCTTCATCATTAATATGATGTCAGCTGTGTTTTATTCATAGATGCCCTTTAACAGATTAAGGATATTCCTATTTGTTGAGTATTTTGTTCATAAAAGTGGATTTTGTCAAGTGCTTTTTTCTGAGTCAATTAAAAACCATATGTATTTTGATGTGGTACAATGACTAATTTTTGTATGTTCAAGTAATATTATATTCCTGGAATAAATTCTACTTGGTTATGTTGTATAATTCTTTTCATATGATATTGAATTTGGTAAAAATTTTGGAGAGGATTTTTGTTTCTATATTAATAATTCCTATTGTTCTATAGTTTTATTTTCTTGTAATGTCTTTGTTGGGTTTTGTTTTCAGGGTAACACTGGCCTTATAGGATGAATTGGGAAGTATTCGATTTTCTTTTGCTTTTCAGAAGAGTTTGAGGATTGGTGTTTATTTTCTTAGTGGTTGCCAGAGGATTACAATTAGCATCCTAATTTCTAACAAGCATTTTCAGATTGATTTTCAAGTTTGTCTAGAAAGTCCAATGTCTGGGCTTCCTCACAAACAGTTTCTATTGATTTTTTTCTCTTGTGTATGGTCCATATTTTCCTGTTCATTTTGCATGCATCATAATATTTTATTAAAAATGGATATTTTATATAATATACTGGGGCAACCCTGGAAATTAGCTCTCCCTACTCCCTAGGGTTTGTTGTTGCTGCTGCCTGTTGTTGTAGTTGTAGTGTTTATTTAATTACTTTTCTGAAGTAAGTTTGTAAATTTTTTGTCTTTGCCATTTGTCGACACTGAAATTTCTTTACATTTGGTTTGGTAGTCAATTGATGATTAGCAGAAATTTCCTTAAATGCCTAGAACAAATAAGCCTCTCAGTCTTTTCTTAGGAGCTCCGTGTTCATGTTGGGACATGCCTTCAACACTCAGCCAGGAAGTTTACAACTTTGCTATTTCGTTCACTGCCTACTTTTGCAGAGCCATTTCACTCATGTCACACTTTCTTTTTATTATTGTTTGAGGACTTGGCACATACCCTTCACTTTGCACATATAATCTCATATTTCCCTTTCCATATCCTTATAAGGTAGATGATATTGTCCTCATAATAATAAAGCCAGTTCTCAGCTACATCTTTTAGATGGCTGATCCAAATCACGAGTCCAGACATGACTTCTGAGTTTTAATGCTTAACCAGAACCCTATATTAATTTTTCTTAAATAGAAAATCAACTATACTATCCTTCTTTCATTTTGGATTAGGTGAAGCATTTTAACTCCCCTCTCACAGTGAGAAGCCACCCATCTAAATATTGTTTGTATGGATCCCTGAAGGTCGGGAAATTATTTTTGTAAAGTAAGAAGATATTGAATTTCCCTCAAGTGCCATAGCATTCAGCCCCTTACATTTCCTTATATTCACAATGGCTAGTGATAACTACTTTCCTCAGTTGCTATAGCTTCAACTTGTGACAGGGTAGATTGATTTAGCTTATGCCATTTTTGTGCTCATTGAGAACTGCTTATTGAAAAACCTCCAACACCCCTAGTAGAATTAGAAGTTAGAAATTATCCTGTACCTAGATATGTAAGATGAAAAAAAGAAATTTAAATTTGTCCACCTTTGCTGTTTCCCACCTGTGCTGTTTCTGACCAATAAAAAACAAGAACTGTATCTAGATGTAACCAGGCGACCTAGGGAGGGAACTACCCTGGGAAATTCCTGCTGTTCCTGACTAACTTGCTTATCTTGGCTTCTGTAACCAGCTTGCTTTAGACCTTGCAAGACCCCTCTCACCCCTTCACACCAAGGGGAGAATGTAACTTTTGCTATGTGACTATGTGACTTTTTGCCTTTAAAAACTGCTCAAACTTAGACTCGAGGCTGCTCTCTTGCCAGAATACCTGGGGAGACAGTCGCTGGCTGGCTAATGAAGACCCTCTAAAATTCTCAATTGGATGTTTTGGTTCCTTTCCGAGCAGCAGCCTCACTACAAACTTTCCTTCATTATATTTTGAAGCATATTTCTGTTTCCTCTAAACTCATGAATTTCTCTCTTCTTGCATTCTTATCCTTAGAGGGGCATAGCCCCTGTGGATATGTGTGAATGCATGACTTACAGTCTCTCTCCTGGAGACAAATCTTATCTAAATCTTGACTGGGGTTTCAAATAATGACTCTGACCCTTTATTCCATTAAAGGTATCTATGTCACATCCAAGATTTATATTCATTTTTATGATTTGGAAGAAACTATGTAACATCATCACGTTAGTTTAGATCCTCCAAGAAGCATTTACCAAGAAGCAATTAAATGTTAAATAAAATAATTGGATCCTGTAAAGGATAAGTGGGGAAGAAGCAGGAGTAAGCAGAGAGAGTCTTCTGCCTGTGAAACAGGTATGGCATCTAGGAAAGCAAAGTGGGAAGGAAATAGGATTTGGTAGGAAAAGTCTCAGAGAGCAGTGCAGTTTGTAAGATACTTTAGGCCAGGGTTTTGAGGACCCCACAAGCCAAAATTTCCCACTAATGGTAAAAATGAAGGACATCTGAATACAGTGTGAATTTAAGTTAAAAAAAATTCCTATTAATGGAATTACATGTCTCACAAAAATGGACCTGCAGTAGTATCACTGCCATGTTCAGTCATTGGTCATAAACAGTCCGCGGAAGTATGGCCTTGGCACTACCATATTGGTAGATCCAGACAAGCAACAGCTGGGGCTATCACTCAACTACACTCCCCACATCAGGATATCAATCTGGTACATTTTCATGGCTACCACAATGTAGCACACCTATATGCACATCTCACACGGTCAATTGTTTCTGTAAAGCATCAGGACTAATTTAACATGTTGAAGGTAGGCAAAAGTAACAAAGAACTAACAATAGCCATGGATCACAGAAGGAAAAGCAAAATCGTGCCTTCAATAATTAAAACGTAAGTTGGGTTTACATAAAGAGAACTTCAATGTGGTAAAAAAAAAAAAAAAAGTTACTTAAATCCCACCGTGAATGTAAAAAAATAAAATTACCAGTGATTTGTAATTTTATTCTAAGGTGGAAAGAAGTTTGTATTTAAAAAACAGTGATTACAAATTTATAGATTTCACTATTTCGGGATAGGAGAAGTAAATATTAAGATTGTGTCACTACCCATGGGGGAAAAATAGTTTCACTGTTTAGACTAACCTGATATTTTCTTTGTTGTTGGCTTTTTTTTTTTTTTTTTTTTTTTTTTTTAAATTTTTTT